>NW_024070213.1:106404071-106687362 GCF_014754425.2 Oryx dammah | reverse complement strand
CAGTCTGTTGTTCCATGTCCAGTTCTAACTTTTGCTTCCTGACCTGCATACAGATTTCTCAAGAGGCAGGTTAGGCGGTCTGGTATTCCCATCTCTTTCAGAATTTTCCACAGTTTATTGTGATCCACACAATCAAAGGCTTTGGCATAGTCAATAAAGCAGCACTGAGTGCAGGCAGCTGCGAGCCTGAGGCCAGGGGCGGCAGCTGGGAGGAGCCACCCACGCCCGAGGCCAGGGCCTGTGGCCGGGAGGAGCAACCGGAGAAGCAGTGGCTACGCCGGCACAGGAGGGCCTAGAGGAGCTACCCCACGTTGAAGGTCAGGAACGGAGCCGGTAAGGAGATACCCCTCGTCCAAGGTAAGGAGCAGTGGCTGTGCTTTGCTGGAGCAGCCATGAAGAGATACCCCAGGCCCAAGGTAAGAGAAACCCAAGTAAGATGGTAAGTGTTGTAAGAGGGCATCAGAGGGCAGACACACTGAAACCATACTCACAGAAAACTAGTCAATCTAATCACACTGGGACCACAGCCTTCTCTATATGCAGAGTACATCATGAGAAATGCTGGGCTGGAGGAAGCACAAGCTGGAATCAAGACTGCCAAGAGAAACATCAATAACCTCAGATATGCAGATGACACCACCCTTATGGCAGAAAATGAAGAACTAAAGAGCCTCTTGATGAAAGTGAAAGAGGAGAGTGAAAAAGTTGGCTTAAAGTTCAACATTCAGAAAACTAAGATCATGGCATCCGGTCCTATCACTTCATGGCAAATAGATGGGGAAACAGTGGAAACAGTGACAGAGCTTATTTTCAGGGCTCCAAAGTCACTGCAGATGGTGATTGCAGCCATGAAATTAAAAGACAACGCTTGCTTCTTGGAAGAAAAGCTATGACCAACCTAGACAGCATATACATTATCATATGTAAAATAGAGCGCCAATGGGAATTAGCTGTATGGCTCAGGAAACTCAAACAGGGGCTCTGTAAAAACCTAGAGGGGTGGGGTGGGGAGGGAGATGGGAGGGAGGTTCAAAAGGGAGGGGCTACATGTCTGTCTATGGCTCATTCACGTTGAAGTTTGACAGAGAACAACAAAAGTCTGTAAAGCAATTATCCTTCGATTAAAAAATAAATTTTAAAAAGAAGCTCAAAAAAGAAAAAAAAAAAAAGCAAAGACATTACTTTGCCAACAAAGGTCCATATTATAGTCAAAGCTGTGAATTTTCCAGTAGTCATGTCACATGATGGATGTGAGAGTTGGATTGTAAAAACGGCTGAGCGCCAAAGAGATGATGCTTTTGAACTGTGGTGCTGGAGAAGACTCTTGAGAGTCCCTTGGACTGCAAGGAGATCCAACCAGTCCATCCTAAAGGAGATCAGTCCTGAATATTCATTGGAAGGACTGATGCTTAAGCTGAAACTCCAATACTTTGGCCACTTGATGTGAAGAACTGACTCCTAAGAAAAGACCCTGATGCTGGGAAAGACAGAAGGTGGGAGGAGAAGGGGACGACAGAGGATGAAATGGTTGGATGGCAATACCAACTTGGACATGAGTTTAAACTTGCTCCAGGAGTTGGTGATGGACAGGGAAGCCTGGTGTGCTGCAGTCCATGGGGTCACAAAGAGTCGGACATGACTGAGTGACTGAACAACAACAAAGTGACTAAAACTTACTTATATTATCATTAGGTATTTTCAAAAGATAAACACTTAGCAGAAAATAACTCTGTTTCAATAATGTCTCAAAATATATATTTTAAATTATTTATCATTTTTATAAGTGTCTAGCTCACTGCAGATGGTGATTGCAGCCATGAAATTAAAAGACGCTTACTCCTGGGAAGAAAAGTTATGACCAACCTAGACAGTATATTCAAAAGCAGAGACATTACTTTGCCGACTAAGGTCTGTCTAGTCAAGGCTATGGTTTTTCCACTGGTCATGTATGGATGTGAGAGTTGGACTGTGAAGAAGGCTGAGCACTGAAGAATTGATGCTTTTGAACTGTGGTGTTGGAGAAGACTCTTGAGAGTCCCCTGGACTGCAAGGAGATCCAACCAGTCCATTCTGAAGCAGATCAGCCCTGGGTTCTTTGGAAGGAATGATCCTAAAGCTGAAGCTCCAGTACTTTGGCCACCTCATGTGAAGAGTTGACTCATTGGAAAAGACTCTGATGCTGGGAGGGATTGGGGGCAGGAGGAGAAGGGGATGACCGAGGATGAGATGGCTGGATGGCATCACTGACTCGACAGACGCGAGTCTGAGTGAACTCCGGGAGTTGGTGAGGGACAGGGAGGCCTGGCGTGCTGCGATTCATGGGGTCGCAAAGAGTCGGACATGACTGAGCGACTGAACTGAACTGAGCTCACTGAGAGATCTGATTACATTGTTGCTTTCTCCTCATAGTAGGGCTATAAGATGGTTATTCTAGGGGTATGAAAACTATCAGTCCTGCCATTTTCTTGTCATTTATTTTGCTGATAAATAATATCTGTGACCCTGAGTCTTTTTGTAGGAATCTTTTAAAGCCACTTTAATTATGTAATGGCTCGGTAAAACTAGGTCCTGTCATCCATATGCATTCCTTTAAATGCTGAAAGGCAACACAGGAATGAAGCACCACTCTTCCCTTACAAAACTTTAGAAACGGACTGGGACTTGTGGCCAGGCTCGGTTTCATGAGTATGCAGTCTATTCAAACTCATAGGTCCCCACCCTCAAAAGGGCCTTGCACGTGATTTGATGCCTGCTGTCACTGTTTTGAAAATCTTTATTACTTTTGAGGAAAAGTGTTAGTCAACTCTTTGCAACCTCATGGACTGTAGCCCATCAGGCTCCTCTGTCCTTGGAACTCTCCAGGCAAGAATACTGGAGTAGGTAGCCATTCCCTTCTCCAGGGGATCTTCCTGACTTAGGAACCAAACCCTGGTCTCCTGCATTGCAGGCAGATTCTTTACCATCTGAGCCACCAGGGAAGCCCCAATTTTGAAGAAGGAAGCTCACATTTTCACTTTGTAGTGAGCCCCACAAATTTTGTAGCTGGTTCTTATCCAGGGATCTTTTAAGGGCTTCAATATCAATACAACTATTAGTGATTATTAGAACATAAGAACAGGATAAATTGCTAACACTTTCCTCAATGTTCCTAGGTGTACACATGTACATGGTGAGCAATATTCTTGGCACTGATCAAGATGTAGATTCAGTCTTCAAATAATAAAAGTTGGATTTTGTCATGCTGTACAGCTTCGTGGAACCAAACTTTGTAACAAGTGTGTTCAAGAATGCCTGTGAATAATTTCACACAATTTAGTATTCCATATACACTTCATACACAAACTTCATACATTGTGCTGGAATAACCAGCCAGAGGAAACTGTTGTAGGTTGCGTAGGGGAATGGACAGAGCATGAATTTTGGAGTCAGAGAATTGAGTTCAGATTCCAGTCCTGCTACTTTCTGGCTTTGTGACTTTGTTTAGTTAACTTCTCTAAGCTATTTCTCTTTTGTAAAATAGCTGTGTTACACAATTTTATTGTCAGTATTAAATAAAAGAAAGTATCTGAAAGCACCAAGCATGCAGTAAATGCCCAGCATGCAGTAAATGTCTGACAATATAGTTGTGCCAACTGCTTTTTGGCATAAAAAAAGTGGCGGGTCATTAAAATCCTGATAAAAGTCACTGAATCAATAGGTACGAGTCATGAATATTAGTTGGGATATTTGAGATGAATACATCTTCATGTTCCCTGATGGCTCAGCAGGTAAAGATTCTGCCTGCAGTGCAGGAGACACAGGTTCAATCCCTGGATGGGGAAGATCCCCTGGAGGAGATGGCAACCTACTCCAGTGTTCGATAGAGGAACCTGGCTGGCATCACAGAGAGTCAGGCACAACTGAGCACAAGGCACATCAGCAGTATCCATAAAAATATAGGTAACCTTCCCCTGGTGGCACAGACGGTAAAGAACCTGCCTGCAATGCGGGAGACCCAGGTTCAATCCCTGCGTCAGGAAGATCCCCTGGAGAAGGGAAAGGCTACCCACTCCAGTATTCTTGCCTGGAGAATCCCATGAGCAGAGGAGCCTGGTAGGCGGACATGACTAAGCGATTAACACTTTCACTTCCACCCTTTCCATAAGAAGTCATAAAATTAAGGTATATCTATGTTTACTAAATAATTAGCCTCCACTTTGTAAACCATATAAATCACAATTCTCAGATCCCTGCTTAAAACATGGTATGCACAGCTAGCTGTCTTTCACCTGACTTTGTTCCCAGAAGCGAAGGTCTCTACTGTCTTTTCTCTGTGATGAAAAAAAGGGAAATGACCACACCTTGGCTCCAGTCCTTACAAATCAGCATTGCCTTGCACAAGAGTGGTTTCTTATTTTCTCATGTTGCACTTGGGAATGGTCCCAACGTCTGTGAAGAACGCTGTCTCAGCACAGACTGCAGTAACCATGGCCAGGGGTGGGGAGGTGGGAACCTCGGCAACATGGCACCATGAAAAGACACCCGAGGGGTTTACGCAAGAACCAAAAGTTCTTTCACTGTGTACCAAGCCACAGTTCACAGCAACCCCAAGAGATCTGAAGGAGCCTTCTCAGAGAACACTCTGCAGTGAGATAATATCCTGAGATACTATTCCTGCCTCAAATAAGGTTAGTCTGGATGAAATCCCTTTCCTGCTCTGGGTCTCTTGAAAATTGACTGATGTAAACTCCTGAAGAAGAAGAAAAAAGAATTATTTTTGGTGCCTAGTTTTTCTTTTTGCTGCCAGATTGATCGATCAAGGGATCGATTTATCTATCATCTATCTATCTGGCTGGCCTTAAATCTTATAACATAGCCTTTCTGATCCCCCAGATGAGGAAATCGAACATCAGAAAAACTTAATTCTTACGGTAACAGGACTATCTAGGGTAGAAACTGGAATTGAATTCTTCACTGACTCTTTGGCAATAACACACCACTGCAGAGAGAGCTTGGAACATGTAGCACTGCCCCATGGAGCTCAGCCTGCCCTGCTGCCAGAGTTTACACCCATCATTCTTTCCAGTGGAGAAGATGAGATCTGGACAGTCCGAAGTTTTGCATATCAAATGTGACTTCAAGTTCAAATGTGTTTTTTTTTTTAATAACGAAAATCATAAATGTACATGAATGCTGTTTTCAAAGAAACTATATCATGTCAATATATTTCTGCTAATAGTGCTACTCACTGTGTGATGTACATTTTAAAATACTCTTTTAGAATTACCTTGAGAAGAACGTTAACAGCAATTTTAATAGAATTTTTATTCCCTTATAACCCTTCCTTTCTCACCAAAATTGAATTATGTAACTTGATCATCCTTCTTACATACAAACTTGATCTCTAATGACTTCTGTATGCTCTCCAAATCAAGCCTGGCCTTAAATGGTAAAGATCGACTAACTGTGAGAATTACACGAGGCTAAGTCAACAAACATTCATTACGCAACTACCACATTCCAGCCACTATTACAAGCAATGGGAATATAGCAGTGAAGATGAGAGTTCTGTTCTCACAGAACCAACATTCCACTGATGAGACGTCTGTGGAAACATTTTGTAATCCGCGAAGAAATAGGTATTCCCGATAATGACCAGCAATTTCTGAAGAGTGTCTCAATAGTATAACTCCAAAAAGGTTTTGAGGTATACTTAGCAATAGATATAAATATAACTTAAGATGGTCACTTAGAGGACATTCTATTTAAATCAGTTGTGTGTGTATGTGTGTTATCTTAAACATTTGGTTATATTCCTTTAAATTCAGGTACCTTTCCTATGTGAAAATGAGGGTGCTTTTCTATGATTGTAACCTTAACTAACCTTTGGAAAAGTCCAAACCCAGAAATGCTAACAGGTCATTGAGTTATAGTGAATAAACTTAAAGAACTCAGGTGGTACTGAATCTATTCCAAACTTTAGATGAAATGTTACACATCTTTGGATATCTCAACAGTCAACTGCCTTGTATTTACAGAGACCAGATCCTTGACATTAAGTAGGCCAAATGTTGGGTGATTAACAGAATTGTTAACCACACTCTACACGTGCCTTTGGTGTATAGGTATGCTCAATCACAGCTTTTGAAACTAAATTTAGCATCTACATTCCAAAAGCCACTCTAATAAGAAAAGTATAAGAAAAATTAATCATGCCCAAAAGGAAAAACATAAACAAATTTAAATAATATAATTTTTTTAGTTTTTATAATCACAGCAAGAAAGAACATATGAACAGTTGGTATTTAATAACAAGTACAAAAAAACCCCCAAAAACCCTGGAAGCTACAAAAAACTCCACAGGAGTTCAGCAGACTTTATGTTTGAAATGATAGAAAATCATTTATATACTTGGTAAATTCTGTGCCTTTAACTTAGCTATTTAACATTTGCTGAATTCATTATTACTTTTAACTGTAAAAGTATAGCCCCTCCTTGTAAGAAAAATCCCCACCTCATCTATTTATTTAACCACCCTTTCTTTGGTGTCTAGGCACAGTATATCTTTTTACATCAGTGCGTTCTGGATCTCTTATCAAGTAAAGGAAATAATCAGCTCATCTGTTTTGTTAACTATTCAGCACTTCAGAAGATGGACTCTTTGGATGCCATGGAAGGTAAACAGAGGCACTGTATATCAACTTATGAGTTTACCACCTATAACAGGAGCATTAATTCAATAATCACCATTTACTGAAAATGGTTTAGAAGCTTGGCTAGCAAACATACCAATTTTTAATTTCTCTCTAATCCAGGTTAGGATAATAGCCTTTCCAAGTACATTATATTTTTATCATGAAACACATAAATCTTTTGAACTGTTAACTTTCTCTCTTATGGCATGTTTTTATGTTATAGGTGATGTTGAGCTTGAATGGGAAGAAACCACCATGTAAATATTCAGACCAAAGATTACAACTGGAAGATATTTTCAAACCCCAGGGGCCAAAATTATCCCCTTATTCTTCTGATTTGAAATGTATAGCCTTAAGTAAATCTCTATGCTGCCCTTACTGTGCCTTACTAAACTTATATTTTATGAATAGTCCTAGGAAATAGCTAATTCAAGATAGTTGTCTGTTTTGTACAGAACATTATAAACTTAAATTGTTTAAGAAGAGATATCCCAGAGATTTCTGAAGCATTCTGTATTTGGGGAATGTGTCAAATATAAAATTATGTTTAACGTTTCAATGTGAATTTCCCCTACATATTGGATTCAATCTTGAACAAAAGCTGTAAATGTTGATTCAGTCGTGTTATTCTGGCCTCCAGGGTGTTGACTTTTCTCGTGGATAACTTCCAGGACTGTCATAATGATCTGTACTTCCATGTATGCTCCTGTGTTTTGAATCCTCTGTTTTATGAGTGCTGAGATACCATCTCATGATCTCGAACAGCTGACAGTAACCCCTTGACACTCCCCGGATTACTTAGCCTTTATACAACACACAGTAGCTCTTCGGATACACTTAGGGCTATTTCAGTTGCACTGTAATATTTAGCTTAAAAAAACAGAAGGAAAAATTAAACAGTGCAGTTGATCATACGAAGTTGTCTGGTACTTTTCTAGCCTGTCTATATCTGTATGTTTTCAGGAACAAGCTGTACCACTATATTGTTTGGTTAAATGTATCAGTATTTGTCCATAGATATGTATTCAACCTAATAACAATTTTGAAGGATTTTTTCAGCAGAAATGTATGAAAACAGTAATAAAAAGGTAATGTGTCTCAAGTTTGAAAACCCATGATGTGCTGCTGTGGTGCCAATAGACACTTCTGAATAGATTACATAAAATGGTCTTTATTTCATTTCCTAAGGCTAATTATTGAGGAGTACATTTGCTGGAATTGAACACAAAAAATTAACTAGACCGTAGCATATTAGAGATTTTTTTTTCAAAGAAAATAACTCACCCTCCTTTTGTTAGATAGCAACAATGTGCTAAGTTTTGAACTATATGAAATTATTGTCATAGATTTCAATTAAGGGTCATAAAATAGTATTATTTTATTTCTTCTATGGTAAGAATCACAGTATGTTTATTTCTGCTGGAATACACATATAGAAAATGTAATGGCCAATAAAATTGAATTTTAAGGAATTGAGTTACTTTGCAGCATGATTTCAGAGGTCCTTATAAACAAAAATTTGATTTTGTATCACATATTAAGATATAATTAGTGATTATCTTAACATAAAGTATATTATATATAATTACAATAAGTAATATATGACCATTTCCCAAGGTACTCAAAAATAGTAAATAATTTTAAAAATTGAATTTATCATCCAAGAAATTAAATCCTTTAGTTTTCCCAGCAATTCCGCTTTCTGCTTTTTAATGGCAAGAGTGTGTAAATAAATATATTAATGTTCCAACCAGAAAGTAAACCAGAAAGTTTACTCTATAAAAAGTTAGAGAAAACAGAAATGATGAGAACTCTAAAATACTCAAACTGGAGTAAGAAGTTCTTCACTTTGCTTCATGAAAACTCATTGAAAACGTGTGGTAAGCCAGTACTTACGAACGTGAACTTTTGTGTTCATGGAAGACAGACCTGTGGAACGTACTGGAAGTCTACTTTTAAATGTATTAAATAAGAAAAGAAATAGTTCAATCCACAAGCAAGTCCATTTTCGATAGTATCTATATAAAGCAGAGTCCAGAATAGAGTTGACCCATGTGTATATGCATATAAAACAAAGTTTTGAAACAAAGCCTCCTCTAAAAGAGTGCTTAGCAGTCTTTACTGTGCGTACAAATCACCTGGGGATTGTGTTAAAATGTAGATTCTACTTCAGCAGGTCTAGGATAAGACCTAGGACTCATCACTTCTAGAAAGTACTCAAGTTATGTTGCTGTTTGATTTCGGGCCATACAATGAATAACAAATCTCTAAAAGACAGGATTAGAATAACTTTATTTCCACCTGAAATTACTTGAAACATGTCTAAAAAGATTCATCTTCATTATATATAAAACACCTGTAACAGAGCACCTGTTAAGTGTATTGTTCACTAGTTGATCACAAAACTGTAACTGAAATTCACATATTAAAGATAGCTAAATTTTCTCTTAATTATACTGTGAAAAAGGCTAGTTTACAGCCAAGTTTTATAGGTGGCTACTAAGTGCAAATTAAAATAATGAGGAACATCTGTAACATTTTTAGATCAGATTTGTCAAAATACATTGAAGCATATGTACAGTAAATGAGCAACGTGTGTTTCATCTGAACCAAATGAAACTGGAGCCTCTCAGAGTTGTTTGTCAGAAATGAGAGCAGCTGTGAGTATCACCTCTACATTCATGCTGCTTTAAAACGCATAATTTTCGTCTTTCACTTCATAGGTGAAATGTATAATAAGTCTTTCAAAAAAGCTAATGAAACCTTGCCCTCTTCGTAGAGGAGATGGCGATTCAATCTTCACATCTAGTATCAAACACTAGATTTTAAAAATGAAGTTGAAGTTCAGCACTCTCTACGTCATGACATTATTGGAACAGGTCCATTTTTGTAGGCCAACTTTTAGAAAACTCATAGTAAAAATTTTGATGATGTCAGTAACACAAAATGATCTGAAATTCTCAACTGCCTGATACTAAAAAGTGAAAATGTGGAATAAAAATTTTATAAAGCATAATCTTGGCTTGCCTTCTTAGGATCACTAATACTGTGTGGTAAATATCATCATAAACATGCATAAAGATACCGTTTGGAATCAAAACTCATACACCCATCCGTTCGTGAAGATGTTCTACGGAATAGATGAGACCGCACATATGAAAGTGTTTCAAAAAGTACAAGGAATCGCACAAAGATAATTTTTTACAATATCTTATCCCGGCTGCGCAGTGTGCATGCTTATCCGGAAGCTAACACACCCCGCTTTATGGTTGTACTGCACCTCGCGATACTTGTTCCGCATTTGTAGGTCTCACATGCACACGTTAAAGAGAAAATTACAGCAGATATATTGACTTCTGCTAAGACCAGGGATGCTTTCTTTTCACGAATGATTAAGAGCATTCCCAAGGAATGTCTGGATTAAAGTGAACAGATAAACACGTATACAAGTAACAAAATATGATTTGGAAAACAAATGAAGACAACTTCCCTTTCAGATGTTTCAAATGGACATACCAAATCAGTGTCTGCAATACAGTCATTTGAAAATAAAATTAACTCAATCGACAGTGAAGGTGAAATCGCTCAGTCGTGTCCAACTCTTGGCGACCCCATGGACTGTAAGCTACCAGGTTCCTCCATCCATAGGATTCTCCAGGCAAGAGTACTGGCTGCTGCTGCTGCTAAGTCACTTCAGTCCGACTCTGTGCGACCCCATAGACGGCAGCCCACCAGGCTCCCCCATCCCTGGGATTCTCCAGGCGAGAACACTGGAGTGGGGTGCCATTTCCTTCTCCAGATGAAAAGCATTATTCTCCCTTGTTAATGGGATTGTTTCTTTAGAATTGCAAGCTTGAATTATTTTCATTTTTACTGAAAGTATTAGATTGAGAAGCCATTTTAGTAAATTAGAAACTTTTTAGAATACTTTTACATCCATATAATACTTTTATATGTGATTAATCCTTATAAATTCCTCTAAGATTCTAAATTTCTCTGCTGTGTCCACTATCACAGATTAACATAATAAAAGCTTAATAGATGCACCTGAGACAACATTTAGTAAAGATGGAAGCTGCATATCATAATCTCGTCACTGAAAGCCGATGATAAAGATAAAATTTGTAAACCTCACAAAGAAAATAGACCTATTGAGGAGTTCAAGATAAGAAAATATCCTGGCTTCTATTTAGAAACAATGCAAGCCAATTGACAATGAAACAACATATTCAAAGTCCTCAAAGTACCACCTAAATCTGATTAAGGGCAAATACAAAAAGCTACAGCTGCTGTCACGAAAGTGAAAGTCGCTCAGTTTGTCCAACTCTTCCTGATCTCATAGACTGTAACCCACCAGTCTCCTCTGTTCATGGGTTTCTCCAGGCAAAAATACTGGAATGGGTTGCCATTTCTTACTCCAGGGGATCTTCCTGACCCAAGGATCAAATCCAGGTTTCCTGCATTGCGGGTAGACTTTTAACCGCCTGAGTCACCAGGTGAAATATTAGAGGCCTTCACCCTAAGAGCAAAAAAAGGCAAAAATGCCCACTTTCACAACTTCTGGGAAGATCTCTGGAGTAGGAAATGTCAACCCACTCCAGGATTCTTGGCTTAAAAATTCCATGGACAGAAGAGCCTGGCACACTACGGTCCATGGGGTTGCAAAGGGTCGGACATGACTGAGCAGCTGAGTACGCACTCACAACTTCTATTCCACATTGTACTGATGTTCCTAGTCATTACACTAAGGCAAGAAAAAGGTTTGTAAATGAAGAGACAAAACTGCCTATATGAGTGTAACTATTTATGAGGAAATTCCTGAGGAAACTACAAAATTCACTATGTATAATAAATAGCTTTAAAACATATTACAGAATATGAGATCAAGATACAAAATAATCAGTTTTATCTTGACAACTGAACAACTGGAAATGGTAATTAAAAATGCCCTTAAGGATACCATCCATAAACATGAAATGCTTAGAATAAGTTTAACAAAGTATCTGTAAGAAACATACACTAGAAACAATATTGATATGAATTGAAGCAGGCTTAAATAAAATTTTTATAATGCATGTCCATGAACTCAGAACATCATTTCTCCTCATACTGATCTATGGATTAAATGGAATATCAATCCCATAAGGCTTTTTTTCTAGAAATCAATAAACTTGCTTATAATTTATATAGAAATGATGCAAAAAAAAAATCTAGAATAGCCAAAGTATTCAAATAGAACACTGCTGAATGATTTACACTGCATTGATGTATACATCTATAGCATTTCTATTAAAAAAAATACAAAGTAAAAAAATGGATTCTCACATAGCTGGTCAGTTAGGTGTCAACAAAGATGACAAAGTAATTCAATGGAGAAAAGACTGTCTTCCCAGTAAATAGCGCTGGAATGGCTGGGTGCCCACTTGAAAAAGCATTAGTCTTCATCTTTAGCCTCATCCCCAGCCTATATAACACACACAAATATTAACTTGAAATTCAACACAGACCTAAATGTAAAGCTTAAACTATAAAGCTTATAAGAAAAAAGTTAATAAAATCATTTTGACATTGGGACATGCAAAGATGTCTTAGAGTACAAAGAAATAGAACATAAAAGAAAAAATTGATATATTGTACTTCATCAGAATTATAACATTCTGCTCTTTAAAAGACTATGAAGAAAATGAAAATTCAGGCCACTGTCTGGGAGAATAGGAGAAAATATTCACAAATGTGACAAGATGCAAGTCCTGGGATTGGTATCCAGAATGCATGTATATTTACAGATTAACACACACACAAATAGACAATACATAAAAAGATGCTCAACACCATTAGTCCTCAAGAAAATGCAAATGAAAATCAGAATGAAGTAACCATACTAATAAAGTTAATTAAAGTTAAAAATGACAGGTAATATCAAGTCATGCCAGCACAAATTTGGAGAAGCTGCTATGGTATACGGTGCAACTACTCTGAAACACAGACTATTTCTTACAAAGATAATACCCTATTGCCATATTACTCAGTATTGCCACTCCTACTCATTTATCCAAGGAAGTTAAAATATATTTCCAGAAACGGACTTGTAATTAATAGTGCTCTTAGCAACTTTATTTACAATGGCCAAAAATGGAAAGAATCCAAATACCCACCAGCAGGAATGAGCAATTAAGTTGTGGCATTTTTTGACAAGAAAATGAAATAGTGATACACATGAGAACAGGAAAAATATTCAAAACCATTACTGAGTGAAAAGAAGACAAATATAGGGGAATACATACTGGAAGAGAGTCCATGTAGATGTAGTTCTTGAGCAGGTAAAATTAATCTATAGTGATGGAGATCAAATCAGTGGTTACCTGGAGTGGAGTTTATGTTTATGACTGCAATGGACAAAAAGGAACTTTTGGAGGGTGTTGAAAGTTCTGTACCTTGAATAGTGTTATTTATACAGGTATATTTATTTGTTAAAATGTTTTAAGTTGTATACATACAATGAATGCTTTTTTCATGTAAATTTAATAAAGTTGATTAAAAATAGAATAATGAAAAAATTATTAAGATATTTACAGTAAGCTACTCATATGTTTTTAAAATACAAGCAGTGCATATTTAATGGATTAACTGATTATAGTATGTATGTAAAATCATATATAGTAATGTAAGGGCATCAGAATCGTGATTTCCTCTGACATGGGAGGAACTCGGGGAGGAAGATGAACTGCCATGAAGTCAAGGGGACCACAAGGGTTTCAAACGCATTTGTAAATTTTGTTTTAAAGTCTAAAGCTTATATGGCCACATAGATTTGTCAAAATTAAGTAATGAATAAAAAATATTATTCTTTAAAGTTTTGTGTTTGAAATATTTCATAATTTTAAAAGTGGGAGTATAATTTAAACTAATAACTTATTACAATGACACAAATATTTATGTACTGTTTTCACTAATCTATCAAAGTATCCTGCTCATCTGCTTGAATGAGGGCAATATGAAGAGAAATGTTTATTTACTCCATTCCCAAAGGACTAGCAATCAGTGTTTTAACATTTGAAATAAAAGCTGATATACTGCAAGTGCTTTCCGCAGAATTCACTAGTTCTTATTCACTTAGTATTTATAGTTCACTAAAAACTATATTTGTATTCACTTAGTATTTATAGTTTCAGGTGAACTGCTGTGGAAATATGAATCCACTTGCTGGACTCTTTTAGTGGAAAACAGAGCTTCATCAGTCTAAGGGTACCACATTCATAAAGTTGGTGCATACTAACAGGATCAACATCTACGTCTCTGGGCTATTGCCTCATTTATATTTTAAAGGATACACTTACAATTGTAATATGAATCATTTGCATGACATAGACTTATAATTCTATTTACCATGAATAATAATAGCTTTCTTTAATGAATCATTATGTGCCAAGCATTCTTCTAAGGATTTTATAAATATTAATCTCCTGACAATTCGTGGAAGTAGGTAGCATGATTTGCCTTTTACAAATGAGAAAACAAAAGCAAAAAAAAAAAGGTTAAATAACCTGCCCGGGTTTACACATCAAGGAAGTGAAACAGCCTAGAACTGAAACTGGAAATCTGACTTTAGAGTCTATAGCATCGGCTACCACACACCATTGTATTACCTAGAGACCACCAGATACACAGTAGCTTTGATCTCACCTATTTGGACACAGAACATATATGTGAACTCTCATTACGCTTATCCTCAAGCACAGACGTTTCTGGATATCATCTAAAATAAGCCCCTTGATGCAAGTTACTCATGTAATATAGTCAGCCAGTGGTAATGCTACCCTTTGAATTCAAGCATCAAGTTTGATATTCTTTCTGCAATTTGCTGCCTCCTCCAATATGTATTGATCCAAACCAAGATGTACTGTTTGTTTTCCCAAATCTCAGGAACTTGTTGCCAGATTTCTCCCCCTAGCTCTCAGCTCTATTATTTTACCCATCTATTTGGCAGCCTGACCTTGCCTATTAAGTTAAACTCATAAAGTGTTTTTCCCACTGTCTTACTCCAATTTTCCAGACCTAAGCCAAACTATGACACTTCCTGCCTTAACATACCCTACACGTTATCAATACCATGCTTTAGCTCCTATATTCTCAACAGATCTTACCCTCCACTCACGTTCCCCCTCTTCCTAGATTGTCAGCTGCTTGTGAATAAGGGCTAACTTTTTCTCACAATTTTAACCTCATTGCATTTCATATAACATCATCTTCTGTATGAGATGAACCGGAACTAATATATGCAACTGGAAAGTTTCCCTTAGAAGAAGTAAAATAACGTGGCCTACACGGCAGTGTATTTGCCTACCAATCTCCATTTGCTAAAATATCTTAACAAGGAGCAAACAAGCACTACTGGATCAAAGACAAATGAAAATACATTTCAACAGCAGGGACAATGAGCAGACAGTAATTTGTCATTTATTCAGGATCACCAGTTACCCAGAATGACACTAAGATCTTAACAGTATGCAGACAAAAATCCTTTGAACAACTGAAAGTGACATAAAGGAATTCTGTACAATCGGACAACATACTAAAAATGAGTTCAACAGTATTTTTCGTCTTATAGACACTTCAACAAACATGATTTCCCCGTACACAGCAGTTTGTAACCAGCAAAGTTAATGGCCAATATCCTTATATTGTGTGCATACCAACACACATCTCACTTCCTAAAAGCATGTTAAAAGCATGTAAGCCTTCAAAACATAAAACTTGGGAACCACTTATAGAAATTCAATACATTTCAACAGCCACTGGAATATTACAGCCAAAGTACTCAAACTTTTTTTTTAATTACATTATATTTACTCCGTAAGGAGACAGGTAGGGGTTTAACACGTTTTTTTCCCCACCTCCCCCCCCAAAGACTCCATCAAAACTAATTAGACTATAAAAGCAGGGAGACACAGTTTCAAAAGAAACTTGGAACCAAATATTCCACGAGGTGAGACAGGTGCTGAGAGGCAGAGGCGGGTCTGGACTCAGCTGCCAATCTGTACACACATGGAGGCAGCCACCAGCGCCAGAGAGGACAGTAAGCAGCAACAGGTGGCGAGGCCGGCAGGCAGGACACATGCGGGTGGGCCGAGAGGAGGCATCGCATCATAGCGGGCAGGTGGGGCAAGGCTGAAGAGAAGCCAGGAGCTGGCACCGCTCAGATCCAGGAAAGCCGGAGGAAGGGAAGCAGGTCATGAGGGGTCAGGGTCCTACTGGCCAGCCAGGCTTAGAAGCATCGCCCTTCCTTGGGGGCAGACACAAAGTAGAGAGACTCAGGCTGGCTTCAATAACCCCTCGCTTTCTGAAGACAGATATAGACAGAGATACACAAACACATGTATCTCGAGATCACTCTTCAGTGTGGCTTAACAGTACTAAATAAATGGGAATTGCATGAAAAATACATACAGGCTTTAAATAACTAAGGCACTAGAGAAAGATTTGAGAAACAAAGATTTTATCAAAATCAGGTACCAAAAATATATACTGCTTATCTAACCAAAGCAATAAGAAAAAAAAAAAACAAATCAAAATTGTCATTATTTGATACAAAAATATTGCATACCTAGAAGATACAAATAAGTAGACTGAAAGGCTTTAATAAAGGTTCTCGAATACAAGTGACCACAAAATAAATATTCAAAAAGGATAACCAGTTAATGAGTGATAAGAAAGAATGGGAAAAATTAGTTCACTGATAACATCCAAAACATAAAGTACAGAGGCTAACCTCAGAGGGCACTTCTGAAGAAAACTATAGAACAGGGAAACCTAAGATATGATCAGATTTTTCAGTAAGGGAAGCCTATTATTAAAAAAAACAAGGTTATTTTCAAATTACTTCATAAGTTTAACATAGCAACTTAAAAATCTTTAATAGTGTTAGATTATTTCATATTTATGAAAACATCTTAAGTTCACCTTATGAAAACATCTGGAAAAATAAATGAGAAGAAATAAACTTTTATGTGATTAAGAGTGATGAGAAAACTTTCCTTTCATATGTTAAAATATTTTATAAAAATAAAGATGAAGTGTGTACCTAATATAAGAAGCAATACCTAATGAAACAGACAAGTTTTCAAATACAGGCCACATCATAAGATTTTATATATCAGAAAGTATCACCCACCAAGGAAGAAAAGATATGTTGCTATTCAGAAATGATGCACGGAAACTGGCTGCCGGGGGGGGAAAAAATTAAATCATGTCAAATTTAACCCCCTCGCGATAAACCAAGATGGATGTTGGAATGAATAAATCTTAGTATGTTCCATGCCTTATTTCCTTTGGTCTTAATTTCCTTTAAAAAATCATAAATAATTTCACCTTCTCAGGATAAACACCAACTTCTAATGCCAAGTGGGTCATATTAACCAAATGTGAAACATTTACATTTTCTCCAAAATTTATAAGAATTCTAACAAGTATGTCCCTGAAACAAAATGTATCCAAGAGGAAATAGTTCAGTTGCTCAGTGGTGTCAAACTCTTTGAGACCCCATAAATAGCAGCAGCCAGGCCTCCCTGTCCATCACCAACTCCCGGAGTTCACTCAAACTCATGTCCATCAAGTGGGTGATGCCAGAAATAAGAGGTATCCAAATTGAAAGGGAAGACGTAAAACTGTCATTATATGCAGATGATACAATACTTTAAATAGGAAACTCTGTAAGACTTCACACAAAAACTACTAGAAGTGTTAAATTCAGCAAAGTAGCAGGATATAAATTAACATAGCATAGAGAAATCTGTTGCATTTTTTTACACTAATAATGAAATATCAGAAAGTAAAATAAAAATCACTTTTAAAACAAAATATTTGAGGGCAGATTTTTTTTCTTTATACTATAGTCTAGCTAATAAATAAATAACAGACTATCACAACCTCTCACTCCGTAATGTATCTAAGCAAAGATCATGAATGGCTGCTAATGGTAAACAACAAAAAAAAAAAAAAAGAGAGAGAAAGAGAGACAGGTTTGTAGAATAAAAAAAAGTACAATGTAATCTTGCCAGCCCTGTCTCCCCCATTGAGTCTGAATCCAATCAAGCATCTACATCCAGCTACCAATTGATGAAATTATAGAAATTAGAAAAACATGTTAAATTATGCCCAAAAATGCAATCAACAAAATTGAGTTTGGAAAACCATACAGGACCAATGACTCAATTCTTTAAAAAAAAATCTGGAAAAGATATAAAGCTGTAGAGGAGGAACCATAGAGACTTAAAAGATTTATCAACTAACCACATTGTGGAGGCTTTCTTATGGTACCAGTTCAAACAAACCAAATATGGCTCAGCGCAAAGAGTCATACATTTAAGCTTCCACTGCAGCATTATTCATAATAGCCAAAAAAACAGATAAATAAATGTGGTACATGCATACAATGGAATATTATTCAGCCAGAAAAAGGAATGGAGTATTTATTCAAACATCAACCTTGAAAACTTTACGCTAAGTGAAGGTGTTACTCTCCGGTTTGTTTCACACACCTAGCAGCAAGCCAAAACGGTGAGACACCGAGGTTTGCAGCAAAGCAAGGAGATGGGCAAATAGGTCTCAAATCATCTCGGAGAAGCCAAGAGAATCTTTGTACAGCACTGGCGTAACTAAGCTACAGGCCTCTGCCCATTTTAAAGGTCACAAGTGCGCATGCCTCCGCATGCCCACGCATGCCCAGACCAGCCGTCAGTGGTCCTTTCTAGCCCTATGGAGCGCAGCTCGAACTAGACACAGCTGACTCTTGGCTCAGCCTGAGCTAGATGCAGCTGACTCCAAGTTCCTGGATAACAACTCAGGCAGGCATCTTATTGTTCAGGCTGCATGCTGCCTGGAGGACGTGAAAGTCTTAAAACCTTGTTCAGAGAAGGTTAAGTGAAGTGCCATTTCACCCATGGTTTCTAAAGAAGCCAGACATATTTCAATTATTCCACTTAAACTGAATATCCAAAATAGGCATATCCATAGAAAGTTCATTAGTGGTTGCCAAGAACAGAGTGGGAAATGGGACGTGACTATTAATGGGTACAAGGGTTCTTCTTGGGGTGATGGAAATAGTGGTGAGGATTGTACAACTTTGTGAAAATACTATAAACCGCTGAATGACACATTTTAAAATGGTGAACTTTAGGGCCTCCCTGGTGGCTCATTGGTAAAGAACCTGCCTGCCAACGGAGGAGACACTCATTTGATCCCTGGACTGGGAAGATTCCACATGCCTCACAGCAACTATGCCTGTGCCCTGCAACTACTGAGCCCTGCGCTCTAGAGCCCACAAGCCACGACTCTTGACGCCCAAATGCCCAGAGCAGTGGCCGTGAGAAGCCCACGAGCAGAAATGAAAACCCAGCCCAACCATAAATAAATACGTTTTCATGAAGCTATTTAATAAGACAGTTTGGGGGTTAATGCCATTGGCTAGAAGTATGACCATTTCACTCTCAGAGTTTAGGCCTGAATTACATGTAATTTACCAAAAAAAAAATTTAATAAGTGAGTTCGTCAAAAGATCGTAATTAAGTCACATGAAAGGAGAGGTCTGCTCTACTAAGTGTTCCACTATTACATGCTCTTTTCTAAGAAGTTAATTGAGGCCTGATTATTTCAACAGCACCTTATACAGACTACTGCGGTCATTTTCAAGTTGTCACAGATGTATTGAAAACAAAGTGAAAGTCAAAGTGTTAGTCAGTTGGGTCCAACTCTGCAACCCCATGGACTATAGCTCGCCAGGCTCCTCTGTCCGTGGAATTATGCAGGCAAGAATACTGGAATGGATTGCCATTCCTTTATCCAGAGGATCTTCTTGACCCAGGGATCAAACTCAGATCTCCTGAATTGCAGGCAGATTCTTTACTGTCTGAGCCAACTTTCGTGTGTTACATGATATGAAACATTTAAGATACCATTAAAAAAAATAAGTATTAATATTAGACTAAAAAATGTTGTACAAAATTCAGTTATTTCAAGGTAAATTAGAATATTTTTATTATTATAAAGCTAAGACTTTATTAAGAAGAAAGTTGAAGGATACAGAGGGGAGTTAAGGATTACTGGTTCCAGTGGGTTCCATACTATTTTACCTCAGGAACCCAGGCAACTCTGAACAAGTAAAGTTCAGGAAGTGAAATGGTGGCAACTGGAGAGTGTCCAGGAGAATGGCCAGCACTAAGATACCATGTGTCCCAAGGCCTTCACTGTCAGGGTCGGCTGGGAGACTCTTATGACATGGAAGCCAGGAACAACGAGGATGACCAGGTATTCAGGAACTGGGTGACTAGGAACAAGCAACCCAGCAATACTTTTAAAACAAGTGGTCAATAAATTACCATACTGTCTTCTTACATAGCACGAGTGCCTAAACACAAACTGATGTTCTCTAATTTTGTTGTGACAGCCAGACTAAGCAATTAATTACTTAGATTTAGTATCCAAGGTTTCGAAGAAGGTGATGGCACCCCACTCCAGCACTCTTGCCTGGCAAATCCCATGGACAGAGGAGCCTGGTAGGCTGCAGTCCATGGGGTCGCTAAGAGTCGGACATGACTGAGCGACTTCCCTTTCACTTTTCACTTTCATGCATTGGAGAAGGAAATGGCAACCACTCCAGTGTTCTTGCCTGGAGAATCCCAGAGATGGGGGAGCCTGGTGGGCTGCCGTCTATGGGGTCACACAGAGTCGGACACAACTGAAGTGACTTAGCAGCAGCAGCAGCAGTATCCAAGGCTTAGCAATTTCAGCTCCAAAAATAAAGCTTGCTATATATATATATATATATTTTTTTTTTTTTTTTTAAGTAGAGTGCCATTATCCCATAAAGTTTCCAGGAACTTCTACTAAAATAAGATGAGCATTGTCTCTTTCACTGATCTGGATGCACAGTGTTTTGGGCAAAGCACCAAATCACAAACAGAAATAGAAATAAAGGAAACAAGTGTCTGATAAGGAAAGATGCTATTTCACCTGAGGGAAGATGATGAGGGTTTTGACAGTTCTCACTCAGCAGATCTTACACAGTACCTGCTTTCCACCAAGTAGTCTTCTAAGCACTGATGATTACATAGATCCTGCTCTCCAGGGTGGACAACATGAGCAAATAAGCACTGGAGGGCAATGTGATAAGAGCTTGGTTATGAATAACCACAGGAGCAAATACTGTAATCAATATGAGACATAGGAAAAGAGGCGGTTGTGAAAAATAGAAATCGCCTGATGATCCACACTCCATAAACTGTCCCTTGTGAGTATTTTCTTACAGTCATAAACTTTGAAATAGGAACATCCTAGACAAAATCAAGTGCTCCCAAGTTTCCTGTGATTCTGTGCTTTTTCACCAGATTCTATTACCAAGGAAGCATACCATTAAAAAGACGTGATTTAGGCTAAGGCCTTTGATTTTCAAAACGTTGTGAGTTGTTTCATAAAAAGAGTAGATTCTGATAGAAGCCAAGTGGTCAATTCTGAACTCCGAATGATTTTATAACCCTACATTTCCCCTTCTAGCTTTTCCTTTTCCTCTCCCCTCTCTCCCTCTCTCCCTCTCCTTCCTCCTCTGGCTCCATTATTTGTCTTTATTCTAGATAGACTATTAAAAGCCCCAGAGCCCCAGAAAAGTCTTGCGGCCCACTTCTGAAAGTAGAGCTAAATTACTGCACCCTCAGGAAATCTCACACTAATCTTATAAGATTGTGCTTCATTTTTTCTTGTGGTTGAAGTTATTGCTAAGATAATGCATTTATAAAACATTTTAAGTAACACACCTCTGCCAAAAATAGTATTATAGTATTATCATATGTCCAAAAGCTGATTTTAATCATCACTTTAATCTTCAAAAGATAACTTATTCCATAGAGAAGACTGGGATTTTCTTCAAAGTCAGAAAAAAAAAATAAGCTTTTTAGTGAATTGGAATGAATAAGATTAAAGAAAAAATTCTGCTCTGGGAGCATTAGAAAGCTATATAAAATACCAAACACTCCAAGAAGTAAAAATAAAGTTTGAAACATAAGAAGTCTAGCTGTTGTAGAATCATGTAGGGAACATTAACGAATGAATAGCTTGAAATTACTTGGTTAAAGCGGCATATGTTCTTAGTGTTATTACATCGTAAGATGAAACAAAATCTGAAAGATTAAACCATGTTCACTGATTTGAATACAAAGGTAAAATAAAAGAATCAAATATCGCATTCCACTTATCTTTAAGCATAGCAGCCACACACACAAAGATTTGCTACCTTCTGGAAAACATCAAATACAAACATTTCCAGGAACAGAACAACAGACTGGTAAAGTGTAAAGTATCCCTTGATTCTTGCATTCCTTCTTGGTGACGTGCTGTTTCTCACTAACCCAAAACAAAAAGACACACAAGAAAAGAACTTGCACCACAGAAAAGTCATACAGTCAGTCCCACTTCATTTTATTACAAAACAAATACTGTACTCTTCTACAGCCATTCCTTCTATTATTCATTTTTATGCTCTTTAATAGTCAAAGTACTGGGGGTTTCCCAATCATGAATAGAAATTAGCAAGGTTGTTCGTATTTCACAAGGGGCTACAAAAATCATTCTCTGTTTCCTGGTTCTGTGAGTCCTTCCAATCATGGCAGGGAAATGACCTCCCTCACACAATGTGTGCAAACACACCTCCCAATTGGAAAAAAAAAAAAAAAATCTGTAAATTAGAGACCTATTGGACCCAGTCAGGTTGGGTGTGTGGAACAGTGCAAGTTAGGAAAAAAAGCACTGGCATGGATTTGCCTGATATCAAGCCCATTCAGTCTTTCTGGAGAGAACTAACTGATTCTGTTCTTTTGACTTTTTAAGGGCTCAGCTGAAGTCTCCCTCGGTGAGAGTGGAAATGAAACAGATGGTAAACTACACTAATGACTCTGAGACACACTTGCAGGCTCTGGTGTTGTACCGTCTCCTGAACACGGAAAGAATAGTCAACAAAGAGCTGTACCAGAAGAGTTTGCAAAACCGTAAATTGCCACAACAGCTGAGAGAATCGTCCTATTGAAAGGAAATTAATGAGCGAGTGTCAAAATGGGCAGTTGGTGTCAACTCCTAGAGGATTTGAAAGTGAGAAGTGGACTTGAGGAAACCATGTTAATAGAGACCTGGTTTGTATAAAAAGAAAATCATACTTCACCAAATATCCATCATAAGAGTCATGCTTGTCACAATTCACATTAGTCTGTGTTTTGAGAAAAGAATGCTTTCTTAAGGGCTATGTAAGCACCTTACCTTGTTGAGCTCCAAAAGCATATGATCATCTGTTTCCTTGAAAACAAATTTAGAAAGAAATTCTATGCTCAGCTGATGTGGTAATTCTTGGAACAAAACATACCCACCATTTTTTTTTTAAAGGAATCTTTCAAGCCCAAACTATTTTTTTTTAACAACTTTCCAAAAGAAGCAAAGAACAAGAGATGGTAAATGGCAAATAGAAATTAGAGATTATGAAATTTTTATAAAGAGAGATTTATGTTAAAGAATTCAAAGAAATTAGGCAAGATACTAGAAAATATCAAGCAACAGCAATTCTATTAATATTTGAAAACATGTAAAGAACTATTCTGAAAGGAGCTATAATATGTACTTGCTGCTACTTAAGAATATTCAATCCTACCATAGAGTATAAGAGAGTAGATGAAACTAAATATAAAAGCAAATGATTGATAAAACAGATTACAGACAAAGTGAGTACACACTATGCTTGTCAACATAGAAAGGGCTGGAGGGCCAATTAAGTATCAAACAACCAAATGTGCCTGGGAAACCCGGTATTCAAGAAGTCTTAAAATGACTACTTATTGGTGAAATCCAGTTTGGTCCACATAATCTGCTAGCTGCCCAGTAGATATAGTAGATACAGCTCCCTATAGGCAAGCTGTAGTTTTGACTAGGTATATAGAGCATCCGTGTATTTGTTCAGACACCTGCTATCTGGTGAAATTCCTTGCTCATCCTCAATTCTGGTCCTTGCACTGGTCTACTGGGCAGACTGAAGGGGAAGGAAGAAAGACAGGACATAAATGCATTGTGTAGGCTTCCCAGATGGCCCTAGTGGTGAAGAATCCACCTGCCAATGCAGGAGACATAAGAGATGTGGGTTCAGTCTCCCGGTTGAGAAGATCCCCTGGAGGAGGGCATGGCAACCCACTCCAGTATTCTTGCCTGGGAAATCCCATGGACAGAGGAGTCTGGTGGGCTACAGTCCATGGGGTTGCAAGGAATCAGACATGACTGAAGCGACTTCGCACACACACGCACATACGCATTGTGTAACTCAAGACTTGGATGGTAAGGTCTCTCCACCCCACCTTTACCCTGTTGTAAGTGCGCTAAACTATGCTGTCTTTCTCTTTCCTTCTTACTGTGTATATTTTAAGTAAGCAATAGGCCATGGGTTTCAAGCATTTGAATTTGAGCAGCAATTTCATGACCTCTGGGACAGGCTGCCTGTATATGGCACTGTACGTGGAAAATACCATTGCATCATTCTTTCCCAATGGGTCAACACAGGTCCAAATCTCAGCCAACAGCTATCCACAGTACCTCTTTTGGTCACTAGAAAAACGGAAGTTATCCAACGGGTGGACAGATAAACACTGAACGGTCCTCTAAGTTAACTTGCCCTTAGATTTTTCTTTTCCATTGCAGACTACTCTTCTATTGGGCACTGTAAGGAGACTCAGAATAAGGACTTCTTTTTGTTTATATAAATCAATTTATGAGCTGTAAGAGGTGCTCTAAGAGCCAGAATGTAGTTAATAAGCATGTGATTTGGGGAGAGTAATTTCTCATTGTTTTATTCCCTTTTTAAAATGGAGATAAACATATTGGCAAAACATTGTGAAATGAAGTGAAAGTCACTCATTCGTGTCTGACTCTTTGTGACCTCATGGACTATATAGTCCATGGAATTCTCCAGGCCAGAATACTGGAGTAGGTAGCCTTTCCCTTCTCCAGGGGATATTTCCAACCCAGGAATCAAACTGGGGTCTCCTGCATTGCAGGCAGATTCTTTATCAACTGAGCTATAGGGGAGCCCAAAACATTGTGATATATAATGAAATCATTTATCTAAAGTGCTTCAACACAGGAATTGCCACTTCTTTTTTTTAAAAAAATTGACTAATGGCTACAACTTTACAAAATAAATTATATATAGTTACTCTTTATGCTATACTGTAAAAGTACAAATCCTGGAATATTACAGTGTCAAACAGTTTTTAATCTCATATAGTTTATACTTACACAGAAAAAAAATTTAATTACTTAATAAAAAGATTGTGCTAACATTGTGAAATTATATAGCATGGCTTTTCCAATCACAACACCTAGCCCAGATCTTGAAATTAGGGAAGACAAAACTTAACATGATTAATTTTTATGTGACTAGTAACACACTGAAATAATTCCTGTACTTAAAAAGCACCAGGTTATGTACAATTTAAACATTTGATCACTTTTGGCATGCTTCTGCTACTTACCATCCTAAAAGCTAACATGTATTTATCTCAAGGTGAGATGTCTGAACTTCTGAAAAAGTGTGAAATGTGTGTGTACGTCTGATTAAACAACTGCTTTTTTCCAAACCGGTAGAGAAACTTTATGGGATAAATGTGTTTGTACAGTGGTGACTATTTGTCACAGTAGGCTCTGACATAGGCTTTAAAGCACCAACTATTTTGGACAATATGTCATAACCAGCCAGTTGGAGGGCAGTAACAAAATACTTGGCTAACCATTCTATACTAGAGACATCTGTTTAGCTTAGCAAGCTGGTAACACCAGACCCTACTATAATTTGGATCATCTGAAGATCACAATCATTTAGTTTTTGAAAGATGTAAACAACATTGAAAGGCCATTCCATATATCTTAGACATTTTAATCAGTTATTATGAAGCATCATGAAAAAAAGTTTATGATTATATAAACTACTAAGTTTAAGTGAAAAAGACCATATATACATGATATTATATTTATATTCTTAAAATTATTTAATATAAAATTTATATTATATAATATTACATCATATAAAATTTTTGGCCATATATAGGACAAAAAAAAACCAAAGTATGATTTATTGAGGCGAGCAGTAGATGGGTGATTTTCCTTTTCTTCAATCAAGTGAAATAATATCGGTTTGTATTGTTTACTGTGTGCTGGACACTGTATATTAGTTGCTTATTAACATTGTTTTAATCATTAAAACCACCTTATAAGGTAATATTATTTCCATCTTATGGACTGCTGCTGCTGCTGCTGCTAAGTCGTGTCAGTCATGTCTGACTCTGTGTGACCCCATAGACGGCAGCCCACCAGGCTCCCCCGTCCCTGGGATTCTCCAGGCAAGAACACTGGAGTAGGGTGCCATTTCCTTCTCCAATGCATGAAAGTGAAAATTGAAAGTGAAGTTGCTCAGCTGTGCCCGACTCCTAGAGACCCCATGGACTGCAGCCTACTAGGCTCCTCCATCCATGGGATTTTCCAGGCAGGAGTATTGGAGTGGGGTGCCATTGCCTTCTCCCTTTTATGGACTAGCTGAGACTTAAGTTAAAACTACTTGCCCAAGGTCAAATATTAGAGAGAGCTGAGTGGCAGAGCTGAGTCTAGAACTTATGTCTAACATCAAATCCCATACTTGTAATCACTATAATTCTCTTTAAAGAAAAAAGTCTATACATCCTGTACACTGTTCATTGCTCATATCTATGAATAGATTCTACCCATCTATCCTGGATAGACACTTACAGCTTGTTCTGATTTGCCTGGGGATTTCCCAGGCTTAGTCCCGAAAGCAGGACCTTCAGTGTACTTGTCCTAAGCAAACCTTCCCCAGTTGGCAACCCACAGGGTGGGAACACTTAACCTAGGAACATTGTAATGTTTCACAAATATTGCTCCAAGATCCCTCAATCTGAGTGAAGACAGGGAGTGTGCAGAATTATCAAGGAAACTTCATTTTGTAAGCACCAAGGAATGAGTGTTTCTGGGGTAGAGGAGAAACACTCCTATTTATTGTCTCTTTTCCTAGATGTTGTGCCTAGAAAATAAATGAGCTGCAGCTTCTTTCAGTAGCCCTTTGTGTATAGTGCATGAACTGAACACAGCTTTTTGCGGAAATTGTGTTCTATATGGGGGTTGAGAGCAAACAGTAAAAAAATTAATTTCTTGAAACATCTGAAGAGCAGCCTTTCTGGTTCCTCTCTGCTTGTCTTAGACACATTTCTTCAGAGCTGCTTGTAAAAGGCTGCTGCCCAGCCCAGCTTTTCTCTGCCCAACTTCTCATTGCCACTATCTGGAGGTTGCAGGGGTTTTGCCTTTAGGACAAATGGAGAAAGTGGCGTCAACACAGACACACTATCATGTGTAAAACAGATAGCTCTGAGAAGTTGCTCTGTAACCCAGGGAGCCCAGCCTGGTGCTCTGTGATGACTTAGATGAGTGAGATAGGGGAAGGGGAGAGAGGCTGACCAGAGAGGGAATCTATGTATAATTATCACTAATTCACGCTGTTGTACAGCAGAAACCAACACACTGTAAAGCTATTTTCCTCCAATTCAAAAAAAAAAAAATGTTTATAACTACAAATAAAATCCCTATTGAATTTTTTTTTAAAAAGCTTCCCTTCTCCTCTGCGTGGTTTGCCCCCCCGCCCCCCACCACCTTGTCCTCAGCAGTAACTCGAACGTTCCGTAAGTCTACATGTAAGCTATATTTACCACGGTGTTTGGGAATCTCTGGGCACAAACTGTCTGAAGATTAGGTAAATTACAGGTGCCCGGGCTCATGTTACTCATTTAGCAGCCACAAGTTGAGAGCATTAATCTGCCTCTTCTGAATTTTCCCTTTCAGTCAGCGGCCCTTCCTCTTCTTTAGGGCCACTCCCTGGCCTTGCTAGCTGACCCTTCTTCTCCCCACAGGCTGGACTCCATGCCGTTCATTCTCTTCCTCTCCTTCTCCTCCTCCTCCAGCCCCTCTTTCTTCTATTCCCTTTCCTCGTCTTTCTTTCCGCTGCTGAAAAAGTATAATTATTTTCTTTCCGGCCCTCAGTTCTGCTTTCTCAGCTATAACAGAATCTGCTTTTTTGAACCCGGTCTCACTGCCTCAGTGGACCTGAGTTTGAGCAAACTAGGGAGACGGTGACAGACAGGGGAGCCTGGTGTGCGACAGGCCACGGGGTCGCCAAGAGTCACCGAACGACAAATGAAACAGTCTGGCCAAAGTCCCCGGGTATAAGCCACCAAAACCTCTTCATCAGCTTCTGACTGATGCTGTGTCTGCTTCTTCCCTGAACTTCCTCCCACTGTCACCACATCCCTAATCACCAGCTCTGTTAAAAATCTTCAAATCTGCTCCCTAGAAACACCAACCCCACATCTTAGGAACTTCCCAGACCATTCCATCCATTCGTGACAGATTCTTCATTGTTACACACTCATAAGAAACCACATTCTCTTCCTCCAATTTCCTAGTCACTTGCGTAATTTTTTAAAAATCAGAGTCTGTCCCCCTAGTCAACCAGAAATTTGTTGAGGGCATAAATACACGAAACACAATTACTGGAGTCACTAGTGCTAATAGTCCCTGGCGGCTCAGACGGTAAAGAATCTGCCAGCAGTACAGGAGACCTGGGTTGGATCCCTGGGTCAGGAAGATCCCACTGTGAAGGAAACAGCAACCCACTCCAGTGTTCTTGCCTGGAGAACCCCATGGACGGAGGAGCCTGGCTGGCTACAGTCCATGGGGTCGCCAAGAGTTGGACACAACTGAGCAACTAATACTAGTGCTAATATTTTCACTTCTGTTACACAATTAACACAAATAAATCCCTAAATTTATCCTAAACATCTGTCTAAACCGATCTGCATACTTCAATTAATTCCCTTTGGCTATTTCAATCAGAAGCGGTATGAATTGGGAAGGAAGGAAATTAACATTTTTGAATGCCCACTCCATAATATGGACTCAACATATATTTTTCCATTTTATGCTAACAACAAATCTATGATGTATGTATTATATATGCCATTTGATCTCTTTTAAAACAAGCCTGGAATGTATAATTATGAATGGCTAGAACTTAGTTTCCGACTTATCTGAGACTCTGCTTTGCCACCAGATACAACACCTTCCCAAAGGCTCGCAGTGGAAACCCACTGTTGGATGGGCCAACTATAATCCTTTTCCTCCTACACTTTTTCACAGAGAGGAAAAGCTGGACATATTCAAGATTTTGTGGAGATGATGGGAAGAAAATGCATTTACAAATAACTAAGCATGAAATAAGAATAATTTGAAAACTATTTGAAAACTCTCAATTCTATCACTAACTGACTTTCACATTTTGTTATGAACTCTAGGCCCCTGAAGTGACTTATTGATATTTAATTTTATGATTCTCTTATTATTTACTTTTCTCATAATTAAAAAATGCACTTGAACTATCTAACACTTGGAGGATAAACCCATTTTGACCACTTGTCGAGATCTGTGTCTCCCATGTTGTACTGAGAAATAATGTAATTGCAATTACAGGCATCTCACATTCTGTAAACAGTTTGAGTTCCAAGAGTTCACTAGTTGGTTGTTTGGAATCATTGTGTATTTTCCCATTACCTAATCTAATAAAAAGTGGTTATTTCCCAAGTTGGCATTTCCTTTTTTCTCTCTTCCCATCCCTACCTCAGCCCTCAAAACAACAAAAAAGGGACAAATCTGTTTGAACAAGGTGAATAACAAGACTAATATTATTGGCCTGAATTCTAGAGAATGTTGTTAAAGGGGTTTTGTAATTTAATAAGAAATGACAATTCAGTAGTGATAGCTGAATTCACACAAAGAAATGCTACTCCTATCTGGAAGCTGCTATTGATTAGCACCCCACAGCTTTTTCCTCTTCTTTCTAGAATCTTCTCTGTCTATATTTTGAATTCACTGTTTCTCCAGTGGTGATATTTACATAAGGGAAAAATATAGGAGAAAGTGCACTTCCATATTCTTTAGTAGGTTCATGATGCATAGACTGTCTCAGATCTGCCCAAAACGTCTTAAAATCAGAGGTAAGTCTGAGAATCGTTATCACCTTACACGTTGCTTCTATCATCCAAGCAACAAAATTCTGAGAAGCAATATTTTTCTAACCTCATTTTTTCTGTAAACCTAATTGCAGTAATAAAAAGACTTTTCTTTTATGGGTATGCAACATTTTTGAAGTGATTTTGCATTTTTAAAAATTTTATCCTGACATTTGAGAATATGATTTCTTTGCCATTATGTACTTTACGGGTGAAAAACCGAGAATTTGAGATATTGCTGCTGCTGCTGCTGCTGCTGCTAAGTCGCTTCAGTCGTGTCCAACTCTGTGCGACCCCATAGACGGCAGCCCACCAGGCTCTGCCATCCCTGGGATTCTCCAGGTAAGAACATTGGAGTGGGTTGCCATTTCCTTCTCCAATGCATGAAAGTGAAAAGTGAAAGTGAAGTCACTGAGTCGTGTCCAACTCTCAGCGACCCCATGGACTGCAGCCCACCAGGCTCCTCCGTCCGTGGGATTTTCCGGGCAAGAGTACTGGAGTGGGGGGCCATTGCCTTCTCCTATTTGAGATATTAGGTTGACTAAGTTCTCAGAGGCCCAAAGTAATTGTGATCTAGACCTTCTACACCCCAATTCAAGTGCTATTTCTATTTTTTTAATTGTTAGTCAATCTCACTCACCCTTCTAAATTCCATCTCCATAAGAAAAGGGATCATTTTTCACTGCTTTATTCTTGGCACCCAAGATACTATCTGGCACTCAGTAAGTAACTCAAAAATGTTGAATAAATGAATTTCAAATATCATTTTCTCAATAATCTTAGCAATAATGCTATATAATTTTACTGCTTAAAATGACTTTTAAAATTGTCTTCTCGCTAGAAGATGCAGCACAGAGTCAAGTTAAGAGCATAGGGTAATTTTCCATAATATATTCAAGGCTATTCCATGAATTCTTGGAGCTTCCAATCTGTAGTCTCTACTGCTGGTATTAGCAACCAGGGGACTGGCAGAAATAGGAGAAACTGCACAAAAGTATTAGATTCTTACTCTTCCCTGTACTTCCTACTTTTTTAAAAACTGAAAAATGGTTCTCATACTTCATAAGGAATATACAGCTGCACAATATCAAAAATGTAAAAACAGCATAAAATGGCAAAACTCAACATCTTGGGTCTATGGCTTGATAGGAAAATATGAAGATTTATCTTCTGGAGTAAGCAACTTAACTCAAAAATGTAACTAGTTTCTACATTGTCTGACCATTGAGTCCAAGGACATTGTTTTCAGCCTATTCATTAAAAAAAAATGAAATCATATTGAGCATAGCCTATAATTATCACTGCTTGGGGTAGAAGAAGAAGATATTATGTTTCCATCTGGTTTTTCAGGCACTGACTCTAATGGCCAAAACCAGAGGTGACTGTCATCCCAAAGGCAATTTATAGCTGGAAAGAGTCTTCCAGAGCTCTGGGAAAGAAAGGAAAGGGAAGAGAAAAGGAAAGGGTATAACAAAATAAAACAATTTCAATAGGAGGAAAAATTATCTGCCACAGCTGTGCTTCATTTCCTTCATAAGAAATGGTCTTAGCCTTGACACAGCCTTATGCTTTCCATGATAACTAATGTTCATCAAGCAGCTAATGTAAGGTTATATGCTTCACACGCATGGGATCAGTTAATCGAATTGTCCCCAAAATTCCATAAGGCAACCACTGTTATCTTAAGAGAAATCGAAACCTAGTATTACCTAGGCACACAGAAATAGAAAGTAACTTAGCTAGGACTTGAAGGGACTTCTTTGGAACTTAGGGGCCTTGCACTTCATCCTTATCTTGTACTGCCTCCCCAGCCACCATACTTGTGTGCACTGAACCACAGGCAAGCTGCAGTTAAACACACTCTTCCTTGGTTTGCGTCTTCGTTGCTACCTTTCTCAACTGAATCCTACGAAACAACTTATCTGGCATCAAAGGGTGCCAAGAAAGCAAATGAAAAAGCTGTGAGCACACAGTGTAGAATAGGAGCCTTAACAGAGGAAACTTAGAGTGCCACACTGAATACTGGAATATCAAATAGCTATGAGTCTTATTTCCACTAAAACTATTACTCAAGAGACATTATTACATTCATTGCATCCTCATCCTCAGTCCCACCCCTTACCTTTTAGGTACTACTGGTCCACCATGGAGGGGTATGGAATTTGGATCTTACGTTGCCACCCTCCAGAAAAAGATAGCCAAGGAAGGAATCTGAGCACCCTCTAGCCACCCCTTCCAGCTCCCAAACTGTCATACAACCTTAGTAAAAGAGAGGAAAGAGATTTACCTGCTGCTATGGAGGCTGAAGCCTGAAAGTCATGTATAACCTTGGAAGGACTGTAATGGTTTTATCACAGGAATAGCATCTTTTTGAGAGGCAGGAGAGAGAAAAGAGCTGAACCACTCTGCAAATATTAACCAAGCTATTTTGGAGCAATAGCTATTGCCTTTGAAATCTTTCATCATGGGTCTATACTTAGAATTCAGATGAGCCTGGGGGAGGGGAACAGTGCAGTGTTAATCCCCAGTTGTTTTGAACTTGTCCTGTAAGCAGGTTAGCCTCTAAAGTGTCCCAAATTGAAGTGTTCGATGCTTTGTTTAAATTTAGCAGTCTATGTATTTTGTTTTAACCTGTCCTGCATACAGGTTGTTACATCATTCTGAAGGTGACACTTCTCAGTTTTCTTTCAAACTAGAAGTTCTAGAGAGCACTGGCTGTAATCACATTGAGAGACTGATGCTCCATGACAGCTAAAAGTTGGATTGAGTTTCAGGAGCTACTATATATAAAGCTGGGGCGACTTATGTCACCGCACTAATTAAATGCCATCTGGGTAACCACCCAGAACCTTCTGGGTTTTTGAGCCCATCACCCCGTTCAGACCAAGTCAGAGGCCAAGGAAGAGAACATGATGATGGACCTTTTTGAAACTGGCTCCTATTTCTTCTACTTGGACGGGGAAAATGTTACCCTGCAGCCCTTAGAAGTGGCAGAGGGCTCCCCTCTGTATCCAGGGAGTGATGGTACCCTGTCGCCCTGCCAGGACCAAATGCCCCCAGAAGCCGGGAGCGACAGCAGCGGAGAGGAACATGTCCTGGCGCCCCCAGGCCTGCAGCCTCCCCACTGCCCCGGCCAATGTCTGATCTGGGCTTGTAAGACCTGCAAGAGAAAATCTGCCCCCACCGACCGGCGGAAGGCCGCCACCCTGCGCGAGAGGCGGCGGCTCAAGAAAATCAACGAGGCCTTCGAGGCACTGAAGCGACGGACTGTGGCCAACCCCAACCAGAGGCTGCCCAAGGTGGAGATTCTGCGGAGCGCCATTAACTACATCGAGCGGTTGCAGGACCTGCTGCACCGGCTGGATCAGCAGGACAAAATGCAGGAGTTAGGGGTGGACCCCTTCAGCTACCGACCCAAGCAAGAAAATGTGAGCCCAGATGCTGCCGCCGGGGCCGGGGAACGGATAGGCTGATTAGGTGCCTTCCTCGGGGCCTTAACCTCCAGCTGCTCCGTCTCCGTTCCCGGCCCCCTTCTCGCCCGCCCCTCCCGCTCCCTCTCTAATGAACCCCCGGTGACCCGTGAACACGGGGTGCCTGCAAGAGGCAGGAAATTCGTACCCGGCCTGAGGAAACAGGGGAGACACCCCCACCAACGGCCCCCTAACCCACCCCCGGAACCCATGTTTCTTGACTAATCTGCTGCCTCGGTTTTCCTCCAGCTTGAGGGTGCGGATTTCCTGCGCACCTGCAGCTCCCAGTGGCCAAGTGTTTCGGATCATTCCAGGGGGCTCGTGATAACTGCCAAGGAAGGTAAAGTAAAAGGGCATAGGGCTGCTAGAGAAACTGCCGGGAGGGGGCTGGGGAGCTCTCTGGGGGTAGAAAGCAATGCTCGGAGCCGAGCGGGAACCGGGATGTGCCCTGCGAACTGGCGCTCCCAACGCGGGGACCGCGCCTCGCTCGGGGAGCAGGGCTGCCTTCCCTTCCATGGGGAGTATGTTTATGTGTCTGTGTGTTTTCTGCTCCCAGGAGGGACAAGCATTGATTCATCGGCCTCGAGTAGCCTTCGATGCCTCTCTTCCATCGTGGACAGCATTTCCTCGGAGGAACACAAACTCCCCTGCGTGGAGGAGGTGGTAGAGAAGTAACTCAGTGGTCCGGACGTTCTCCACGGAGCAGGAAGATCCCACCCTCCCTGCTTCGCCTAATCCTTTAGATCACGTTACGTTAATATTTAGGAAGCCAGACCCAGGAGTTTATGATAGGGAAGGAGACATATTCACAAAGAAACTTTTTGGAAACTGCTGTGCACGCTCGGATGAAAGAGCCTTTCGGCTTTGGGCTTGTATCTCGGGAACCGCGAGTGGCTTAGATCTAGCGGTTTTACTTTTCGTTTGGTTGGTTTTGTAATTTATTTACTTTCGTTATGGTGGTCCTTTTGTGCCATGCCATGTTCAGAAGAAGTCCATTCCTGTTTAAAGCAAAGTGGGAACGTTGCATCTAAATGTTAGTGGTATTGAATGTATTTTTGTAAATAACATTAGTACTTTCATTTTTTATGTAAACCTAAGAAATATATTTTAAATGTGGAGTGACATATTGTATATAAAATGTGCGAGGATCCTGGTATTGTAATATTAAAAGATAAGTTTCTATATGAACAAAAGTTGGTCTAATTTGATTCAGCTGAAAAAAAAATATGTGTAGAGGGCATAAATAAAGGCGAACCACATTTTAATTTAGACACCACCCAAACCCATTTATTTGGGTGTTTACCTATGGGTCGATTTAAAAGGAGGAAAATGGGTTGCTTTCCTGTGTCTGAATTAAACTGTTCACTTTTCTGTCTCATGTAGATCTCACATTTGTTGTTAGAAGTGAAGACCATTCGGAAAGAATCCGTCCTTTTCCCTTTTATCAACATCCCGTTTCTTCTTTTAGTTAAAACACAGAGCCCTTTACCTGGAGATCTGAGTGAGATTTACTTTTTCAAAATTAACAACTGAATCCTTCAATCCAAGAAAGTCTCATCCTGACAAGAAATAACCACACACACCAAAAAAAAAAAAAAAAAAAAAAATCAGCTAATTTTGCCCCAATTACTTTCCCTCTTTGACACTTCAGGCAGCGCCCTTCCTGAGGAAGCATTCATATGGTGTACCAAGGACTGCCCTGGGCTCTAAGCAAGGTCTCTGATCCCTGCCTGGTTTTCTTGAACTAGACTGGTGGCTTGAAGACTGGAGTATCCCCTAGGCCTCTTGTGGTTTGAGTTTGTTTTCCAAATAGAAAGATAAAAGAAGGGGGACGATCTGTCTCCTGAGGGCGGGTAGGCGTCTTTGATGGAAGGTTGCTTCCAGAGAGGTAAGGGTTAACTGGCGGAGGGCAAAAGACCACAACACACGTGAAACCTCTTAGCTGGACTAAACAGCGAAGCCCCAGAGAGGCCTGAAGCCCCAGGAGCTCCTCACAGTGAGGGTTTTACAACGTGGGCCAGGTTTGTTTATCCTGTAACCTCAGGAAGAAACGACCACCAAGAATCGCAGTGGGAAGCAAAGCCTAGGAGGCGGGCAAGTCATTGCTTCGGAATCGCTACTTCTCCCTCTCATTCTGTAGATGGCACTTTCACTCCCTCCTCCTCCTCCCTTAACTGCTTCCTTTCCTCTTTTTCTCCACAGCTATTGTCCATTTCAAAAATGTGAAAAATCAAATCGAACTCAGCATTCCCTAGCCCAACCTTGCTACCCAATGCCCCAGCCTGGACCTTGACGCCCACCGCACAAGTCCCAGATGCCGCCGCAGACCGCGCCCCCTGCAGGCAAGAAGCAGTATCTTGCCCTTTTAGCATTTCAAAGGGCCTCTGCCTGGGTATAACAGTTAGGCAAATTTCTGGGCGCATGAATAATTCCAGTTTCTCCTAAAATACTTTTAAAATGTAGAAAGCTACATAGAAGAAACTGATCTGGACATATGATCCCTCTCAAAACTGTGAAAGCAGCAGGTGGGAGGGTGAGTGGAGGCAAACTGCTGAACGTCTGTGGGCTGATAACTGAATTGAATCGTTGGTGCTCCTCTCTTTGTCCTGTTTCCTCATTATATAATTCCTGGGGTTGTGAAGGTTCACTGTGAAGTCTTTAACCAAAATGGATCACAAAATAAACATTAAATGTTAGCTGTTTTTATTTTTCATTAGTAACTAGATTTACCATCAAGAAGCTTTTCTTCCACTAAAAGTCACAGTTCCTTCAGAATTAGTTGTCTAAATTCTTTTCAGGCTCTGGCTGGGATAGTATTAATAACAATGAGACCAACAGCCGGATGAATGAACCATTCCTAACACTTTACCTATTAACTCATATAATCCTACAAAGATCTGTGAGAGAAGTCCTGCTGTTATTTCTTATTATGAGAAAAGGATACTTTGGAGCAGGGAGAGGTTCTTCCTCTCTGGCAGAGAGCCAGGATTTTGAGCCAGTCAACAACAATGGCTTCCAACTTGCTCCCTTAATCGTTTATGTATCATGAAAGAGAAGCCTTGAGAAAGAAGATACATTTATGGTCTGTAGGATAATTTGACTGAATTTGATAACTGTTTTTCAAAAGCTCTTTCCCGAGAGTAATTAGCTAGTAAACTCCGAATTAGAGAAGTCATTTAATTAAAATGTATGTGGTCAAGCATTGCAAATTATCTAATCTGAACACATGTGAATGAGAATGTCTTGATTGTATGTATTCCTCTTAATCATGCTTTTTATGTATCTATGATTTTTCTGAGAATAGTGATTTCCTAATATATATATATGGTATATATACATATGTATATATACATGCACACTCTATATTTTAGAAAATCAGATTCATGCCACAACTGAAATAAGATATCATAACCAAGCAGGTAAACTCATTTAACTTTATAATTACACATATATTTATAATAAGATTTGTGTTATAAGCTGCTCAGCAGCAGAATGTTTTTTATCAGTTCATGGACTTTACTTGCTGATAGATTTTATTTGGTCTTTGCAAACCAAATCCTCTTTATCTTTCTTAGTTGAGTAACCTGAGAAATTGTTTGGAATAAGTTTGCCTATAGAAAGTCTCTTCATTAAATAGAGCAAATATTTCCCAAAGACTTCATGTGACCTCCACTGCTGCAACTGACATGGTAGGCTTCCCAATGAATCCTTGATGTGTTTGCAATTAAAATGTTTTTATTTGATATTAATGATGGTAATCTTGACTAAGGCCAAAGCCAAAACAAACAGGGCTGTGGAAACAGAAAATCAAGATGTTAATAACTCGGTAAAGATAAGCAATTTGAGATTTAAACTGAGCCTCATTTCAGAGGTTATTAAGTATAAAATAACAAGTGATTTTCTCTTATATGTTACCAAAGAAATAATCTGTAGAACATCAGATGTTAGCTTTCTTAAACTAACTTTAATCATCACACCTGGATCATTGAATTTCAAGCCTGAACATAGTGGAAATACCCTTTGTCTAAAGAACTCTTTTTTTTTTTTCCAGACTCTTTCATATGATTTGGGGGTGGAGGTATGATGCTAAAAATCAGTGATCCCAACTCCTCTTGAGACTGGTAGAGAAGTCTTGGGTTGCTATAGTGACCTTCACCCTTAAGACATTTAAATTCAAAGTTAGAATTTATCCATCTGTGCTTTTCTCTTAGTAATATTTTGTCCCTTTTATTCATCTCAAAACTTTCCTCCTACAACACCTTATCTGGAAAAAATATTTTAAAAAATTTTAGTTTAAACTTTGACTGTCTCATCTCCAAATCTAATGCATTTGTAAATTAGCAATAACACGGTGTTTCCTTAAAGAGCCAGCTAGCCATCAAGGCATTTCTCCAACAGACTCCTCCAGCCACTCCCTTAGAGTCAGCAGTGTTACAAAAGATGACCCTCCTTCCTAGAGGTTTCACTCTGAAAAAGCAATTTTTTGCAAGCCTAGTTCACAGTCAGCCTGAGAGATGGAATGCCTATACCATGTGCTGGAACAAAGACAAGGCTGCAAGGACTGCCTACTTTCTCTACTCTCAAGGCTGCTTAAAGTCCTTACTTAGGCCTTTGATCTCTCCTGGGAGTCTTCGAACTAGGCAGAGGCCGATGTCTTCTTCAGCTGTCTTCTCCACAAATTCTTCCAGCAGCTTTGGCAGGTACTAATGTGTTTACTTAGGTGTGCCTGGTTCCCGGAACTAATAGTGGTTTGAAATTGTTTGGCACATTGTTATGTCAAATATAATAAGTAAAATTTCAAGAACAACTTCCATTATCCAGGAGTTGATAAGGGTCTCAGATAGGGGCAGAAGTGAGTTGAAATGAACTTATCTTCCTATGTGTATTTAATTTCTCCTGCTGAGAGAAACACAGAGAATTTTCAATCATGCAGAATTCCTAGGGTGGGCAACTTTTACTAGAAAAGGAAGCTCTGAGCATCATTTTGCTGGTGTGGTCTGTCCATCAACACTAGGATTGTTGCCATAATGCTCAAACTAAAATAGGCTCTCAAAAAAAAAAAAAAAAGTTGATGATTACTTAAAGGTCTTTGCAATTAAAACCTGCTCGTAAGTCTAAACTGTAAGAAAATTAAGTATGTGTTTATTTTGCTTCAGAATGTAAAATAACACAAAAATTTAAAAACCATTATATCTGCTTCATCAGAGTCTTGGTGAGCATTTATTTATATGAGCCAGCTGGGCTGACTTTTCCTCTCATCTTCTGCCTACTGTGATATTTTCCTAGCAAAGTCAGTGGTGGAACATGGAAGACATCCACGTGAAGAAATAGGGTAAAACAGATTGTATTTTCATTCTTTTCTATGAGAAGCAAAAGCCAATATGGTCTGATTTTGAGAAGAGGCCACCCTCTTCTCTTGAGTAGAAGAGCAATGGTTAAAAAAGTCAATTTTAATGTTTTTTAATACTTCTCTGTTCAATTCACACACACACACACAAAACAACCTGTTTTTGTCTTACTCAGTTTCCAATTTTCCCCTCCCATGGTCTCTCCTGGGAAAAGAACAGGGGAGTTATCTCCTGATTTGGGGGGCCGAGGCATCTCTGAATGCGATGGCTTCCTACCTTCTTTGTAGCCTGCTTCCTATTTTTTGATCCCTTTCTCCTCGAGCCCCTGACAGAGGTCTCAAAGTTTTGTCTCGGTTTTTAACTTTGGTGCTCTGAGATCCTCTTTTCAGCGCTTAGGTCCCAAGGGTCCTCAACCCTGGACCCTTGCCCGCCGCAGCAAGTTCCATTAAGCCGCCCGGCGCTTGTGTTTTCTCGGCTTCTTTAGTTCTACTGGCCCGCGGCACTCTGGTAAATTTGTTTTGAGATCACCTTACCAAAGACAGCCTTAACCTCTGGTTCCTGACAGGGCCTCCTGAGTGACAGCGTCTTCTCAGGCCGGGAGCCGAGGGAAAGCTCCCCGGACCTGCGTTTGCGAGTGTCTGCTCAGGAGCGCTAACGGCGCGCACGGAGCCCGAACTAATTGGAGAAGGAAACGAATGGAATTCACCTCTAGGAGCTCAAGCCCTCCCGAAGCAATGCCTAGTTTCCAATTCTGTGTGACCTGGGGCAAATGACTTCCTCCCCGAGCTTGGCTACCTTCTTTTAATAATGGGTCCAGTTACAGTTGCCACAGAATTGCTGGAAGTCATAACTGAGTGCATACATAGCAAGTGCTGGGAACAGTGCTTCCCAAGAGAAAACTCTTCATAATTGTTTGCTTACAAATATCCCATGCTTAACAACTTTGGGGACAAAGCACGTTAGGTGCCTTGTGGAAAGAAATTGCCTGAAAGACAAGCCAGAAGCATAACTTCTATCTTCCACTTAAACTTGAAGGAGCAAATTTATTTGTGCCCAAACCTTCAGTTTGCACACAGGTCTGTATTAGCTTTGGCCAGCGTGTGACAGACTACATAGCCAAAGAAAGTGCTACTATCGCTGTTGACCAGAACCTGTGGTGCCTGGCTGAGAATTTCTGGATGAGAATAGCTACCCACTACTGTGCTTCTGAGGTCGCAACATGCACGCTTTGGAATGTTTCCACTCCCCTGGATGGGTCCTTTAGAACTCAGTTCTTTTACCTGGTGTAGCCCTGGGTACCTATTCATTTCAAAGGCATCTACTTGTTAACAGTTCTAAAAATAAGGTGCAGATGAATTCCCACTGCCCAATTAAGCTGTCCATTGGTATGAAAAGGAGCCAGATTTTCAAGGGTTGGGGTGGTGATGGTGGTGGTGGAGGTTGTGTCTTTGTCTTGGAGGTGACAGAACTTCGGAAAGGGGACAGCTGCAGGCACGTTTGTAGCAAACTTCGGTGACTGACATTCTCCTACCCCTGATTTTTGGGGGCCTTCACTTTGGAGAGCAGATTTCACCTTGAGAAAGTTAATACTTCTTTGGCCCCTGAAGATGGGGAAATCTGCCTTCCAGGGTTGCTTTCGGGAAATAATTTTAGAAAAATGAAATAGAAAAGAAGGCCTCCTCAGCCCCTGTTAATTCGGAGTCACAGTTTACTGGACTGTGACCCAAGATCAAGGTGCGAACTCGCTTCTTTTAATGAGTCCAGAAGCCTGGTCCAAAACCTCAGAATATTCAAGTCTATTTGTGTAGACCCTGAAGTAATAGTTTTTTTCCCATATATAAAAACTATCCTCTCCCCACCCCCAACAGCAAGTGATTTTGATAGTGAGTTAAGCCAGGGTGGAGGAGGGTTGACAAAAGCTGATTAATGGTTCACTGTCACTTAAATGGAAGCCCTCCCCTCCCGCCTTCTAGCCACGAAGTTTCAAAGACCCTGCTGTGATTGCTTTTCTGTAAGGCTTTTGTCGCCAAAGTGTGTGAAGTTACTCCGGTCGAAGGAGTTGGAAATTTTACACGAGCCAAGAAAGATTGCCCTGCCGGCAGCTGGGACGCATCTGTAACGGTGTTAGTTTGCCTGAAAGCAGAAAATTAGCGACCCCGAAGCCCAGCTTGGCTGTTTAGACTGTGGAAATGACAGGGCGGGGCAGAAAGAGGGAGAAGGGAGACGAGCCCCTGGGAAGGAGTTCATCTCTAAAAGCTGGTTTCTTAGAACACAAATCTTAGAGACGCAGTCAGGGTGGATCTTCCGCCTGCGCAGGTCCATCACAGGAGGAGGCGCTCAACAAACAGGCGCAGAAGCGGGAAAGAGAGGAAGCCAGGTGTGTTCCTGGTCACCTGGCCCTCCTGTGCCCACGCCCTTCAGATGAGCAGAGAGAAAACTCAGAGCGAGCTGTTTTTGGAGAAAAGGAACCTCCCAGGTTACCCCCAATAACACAAAGCCTACATAATGGCGATCTGATGAGAAACAAAACAGATTTTTAAAAAGTGCCACTTGAAGTTTTTAGCAGCTGTTATTTGGCCTACTGGCTGAAACAATTCCTGACACCACTAAAGTTCACGAAAAAGAGAACTACCTGGAAATAAAGTTGATCCCTCACGTCTCAGATTGGGAAGGCGGGTCCGCTTTTGGTGTCAACTGAAATGGGGAGCTCTATTTACCGATTTTCTTTTTAAATGTGAGAGCAATTGTATGAAGTTGGATTTCCTTCGTTCCTTTTGTCTGTGACACCCTCTAAGTGTCCCTTGGTTTAGGTAATCTAAAGAGTGCAAGTAAGCGGATTGGGGAGCCATCACCTCCGCCCCAGCAGAAACGCAGTAAAACCATTAGCGTCAAAAGGGGCAGTAAACAGCAAACTGTCTCTAGAGAAAAGGCGGAGGTTTGCCCAGACAGCCCTGGCGGGGGTTGCGGTGGGATATGCTAATAGTGCGGGGCCACAGGGGCCGGCCTCCCTCCCCCAAGAATATATAAAGAGCCCCAGCCCCAGCGCGGCAGACCCAGGCCGCCAGGCGTCTGCCCTTGTTAATTACCAGAGACACGGACCAGAGAGCTCGGCCAGGGATTTCCCTGCCCTCAGCGGCGCCAGGCTCCGGTTTCTTCCCTATCTATCTCGCTGCTGTCCAGGCCCACCCCCTGCCTCTCTGCAGACGATGGACATGATGGACGGCTGCCAGTTCTCGCCCTCTGAGTACTTCTACGACGGCTCCTGCATCCCATCCCCCGAGGGCGACTTCGGGGACGAGTTTGAGCCGCGAGTGGCTGCTTTCGGGGCTCACAAGGCAGACCTGCAAGGCTCAGACGAGGACGAGCACGTGCGAGCACCCACGGGCCACCACCAGGCCGGCCACTGCCTCATGTGGGCCTGCAAAGCATGCAAGAGGAAGTCCACCACCATGGATCGGCGGAAGGCGGCCACCATGCGCGAGCGGAGACGCCTGAAAAAGGTCAACCAGGCTTTCGACACGCTCAAGCGGTGCACTACGACCAACCCTAACCAGAGGCTGCCCAAGGTGGAGATCCTCAGGAATGCCATCCGCTACATTGAGAGTCTGCAGGAGCTGCTAAGGGAACAGGTGGAAAACTACTATAGCCTGCCGGGGCAGAGCTGTTCTGAGCCCACCAGCCCCACCTCAAGTTGCTCTGATGGCATGGTAAGAGATGGCTCTGTACCTGCTAGTACTTTCCCAACTTTTACAAAAATCCTTACATCTCATTTAGACCAGGTGTAGCAAACAGATATTCAGTGGTTATTGGTGGATAGTTGGGTATTGGGGGGTGGGGCGGGGCCGCCACATTTAGAAGAGAAGAGAGATGCCACATTTGGACTGATGCCAGCACACAGACAGCTGTTGAACATGATTTTGTCTTGACTTCCTACCTACTCTAGGTGCACACTGAAGGAGCAGGTTGTCACTTGAGATAGCTGGCTGTGAATGATCAGTCAGATGTTTCCTCCATTACTCAGTTTATTTCCAGTATATTGCCTTCTCCAATATACTACCAGTGGACCTTGACATACACTAACATCTAAAGGCAACTGTCTGAGGCCTCCCCTGCCCCACGGTTTGTAACTGAAGGGAGAAACAGAAAGAAATGCCTGCATGGCCCCAGCCCCTACTCTGCTGATGACTGGCTGAAAGTTGTTCATGCATTCTTTTCAGAGGGCGTTTGCTCCAACGCTGCCAGGTTTTAATGTGTTTCTGCCTTGGGAAAGTGTTCTCTCTCTGAATTAGTGTGGCTTCCTTCTACTCCAATCCATTTTGCATGGTTAACCCAGTGTACGCTGCTGCTGAATTCCACCCTCTTCTTTCTGCTGCCTCTCTCCTCTTCTCCAAGCACAGAGATTGACCTCAGTGCCCTCGCAATTGGTGAGGCTAGCCCTTCCTAAATCAAGGCAATAAAGGTGATTGAGAGTGGTCAGTTTATGGAGCTGGTGGGCAAGCACTGCCTCACCTGAGATCGGAGCACCTTTTGCCAAGACCCGAAAACAAACGCCTTCTTCTGTGTCTTTTATTATAGCCTGAATGTAACAGCCCTATCTGGTCCAGAAAGAGCAGCAGTTTTGACAGCGTCTACTGTCCTGATGTATCAAATGGTAAGAACCAGTGACTTCAGAGGAGTTTAAAGACCAGTTCAACTTCAGAATTTAGCCTATCAAAGTAGAGTCTGTTCTTCCATGCAGTACTGGGAAGAGAACAGAATGGTATTTATGGGGGGTTTGGCAGGGCAAAATAAACACATATCTTCTGCTCAAAATCCTCCTAACAGATACATCCATGCACATACACACAGATGTGAGCTTTTGCTTGAAATAGCACCCAGGTGCTTCTCCACTGTCCAACTTCATCCCCATGAATTGCTAGATATTTGTTGCAAATTTCTACCAGGCTTTCTGTGACCACCTGACCTTTGGGTTTCGAAGGAGCTGACCTACAGTTTAAGTGGCAGCATATGCAAGGATTTTTTTTTTTTTTTTAATGGTCTTCTCCTTGTGTCCTTAGTATATGCCACGGATAAAAGCTCCTTATCCAGCTTGGATTGCTTATCCAGCATAGTGGATCGGATCACCAACTCAGAGCAACCTGGATTGCCTCTCCAGGATCCAGCCTCTCTCTCCCCAGTTGCCAGCACCGATTCTCAGCCTGCAACTCCAGGGGCCTCTAGTTCCAGGCTCATTTATCATGTGCTATGAACTAAAAATCTAGATCAGTTCTGCCAGAAGGCCTATTACACAGGAGGAAGGAGGCACCAAAAATCCAAAAGCAAGACAACCTGTATATAAACATTTCTGTTCTGTTGTAAATTTGTAAATATTATCTTGCCACTTTATAAGAAAGTGTATTTAAAAAGTCACTATTGCAATTTATACTTTCTTTTTTTCTTCTTTTCCTTCATCTTTGCTTTAGATATATAGTTCCAATGATATTATTTCTTATAGGGGCCGTTCATCAAAGGTAGTTTGTTGCAATGCTTAACTTATATATTTTTATAAACATTGCTTATCAAAATATTACCTCTGATGTTTAGTGCTTTATTTTTTTTTCTTTAAAACATTAGAATAGATGTAAATCAGTTATAGGGAGTTTTAAATATATTTAACTGTTTTGCTTTTTCTCTTTAATCCTTTGATTTATATTGTGTTAAATAAAATATAACAATACTGCCTAATGGTATATATTTTAACATTTTCTTATAAGAAATACATTTTTAATCTAGGCACAAAATAGTACTTTGTGGATGGTTTCAAGACATAAGAGATTTTTGGAAACTCCACCATAAATAAAATTGTTTAAGTGAGGAAATATTTTGGTTTATGATTTTGTTAAAAGAACCCCCTAGTGGATTAGCAGTCATTGATATGGTGTCTTTAAGGTGGGGCTGAAAGTACTGAAACAGTCGGTTTTGTAGATAAATCTGAATAGCATCTCACGGACTCAGTTTTAGGTCCTGTTGGTATCACAGATGAAAATACCACATTTCTACTTCAAGCATATTTCAAAGGTGCCTGCTAACTAACATTTTTCTTTTATCTTAATGTTGTACCATATAACATAAAGTTGTGTGTATGTGGAGCAAAGGTAGAAGGTATTCAGGACAATAACAGATTTTTAAACAAAAAGAGTGTACAACATTACATCATTATAGTATCCATAGTACATTAGAAATCATGAGATAAGGTGATATATATCTATTTTCCTGAAAATATCTTGATACATTAGTATATTAATATTGTCAATAAAATATTTAAAGGTATTGAGCTGTTTTTTTCCTATCACTAAAGTGCTGGCATAAGAAAATTTACACAATGTATAGTAAAGTGAAGCAGACTCTAATTACTTTCTTCCTTTTCACAGACTTTTTTGTTTTATTAATTATATTTTATGATTCTGTGTTGTGTGTGCATGGTGGACATGTACCTTTTTGTTCATCACTTAAAAATCTCCTTTAGAAATGAATTGAGATGAAAATACAACAACTTAGTGGAAAATTAGGTAGTCAATCATTGGAATAATTCTCACAAGGTCATTACCTTTGAGAGAGATGAAAAGGAAATATCACTGAAGCATCTGAGTTGGCTGTTCATAGAGAGCAGATAAAGAGAACCGTCTTCTCCTCTAATCGGTTCCAAATTTCTAAGGGTTTGCAGTTACATGTATTCATCAGCCAAAGCGTATGAGCTCTGCTGGAGTTTGGCAGGTGTACTGTTCTCTGGAAGGTTTGCCCTCATTCTTGATATGATTTTCCTCCTGCTTGTCCAGTCACCAGAGTTAAAAGAATAGACATTATTCCATAAAGAAAAGGAGAGAAGACAGGCTGGGTTCAAAAAACACTGTAACCACTACCACTCTTAGCAGCATGCCCTGATACGGATGCTGACTCTTAGCACACAGGTAAGTCTTTCTTTATCCATGATTTGATCGTGTGCGGATTTGAAGTGGAAAGAATTCAAGAGGGCATTATAAAGATTCACACATAATTTCAATTTCAGTGTGAGTGATTCACTTATGTTAGACAGTGTCTCTTACTTCTATGAAGAAATTGGAAGTTTGTTGTTCCTAGTAGAGCCAGAAAAAAAGGAACTATCTAAAGACTCTTTTTTAAAAAAGTTCAATTTTAAAGCACATGACCATATTCTGTTGCATTTTTAAAAAGCGAGCAGAGAATCTATGTAATTTTTAATTCAAGTGAATAAAAATTAATTTTACTACCAAACCCCAGTTGCTTGCAAATGTATTTGATATTCTCCATTAATATAATAATGCCTCAAAGTATTTAGTTTTTCAGTGCTCTGGATTCAATACAGATGGTGATCAACGTATGATTAAAGATAACACTTTCCATGATAGCTTTGCTTAATTAATCTGATTTCCAGTGGACCAACAGTGAAGGCTGGTATCTGCCCAGTAAACAGCTCAGCACAACACACATCACAACCAGTCATATATACTTTTTGACAAGGGCCTTTGGGAAGTGGTTACAGTAATCCAGACCCAGAAAAACTTCCCTTCTCCAACAAAGTAGGGGAGAAGAGCAGAGAAACAGTGATAGTGACAAAATATTCAAGTAAGGACAGGATTTTGCCATCTGACAAATTCCTTGGAGTGAACAGGGGGGCTGCCACTAAGACTACATCAGACCCACCTCAGCGGGTGGAAAAAGTGCCACTAACAGTCAATTTATAGGAAAACAGGAAAATGTTCCCTTTCCCATTTGTAGTCTGATTGGGAGGGGGTTTTCTGGAAATAAGAGTCAAAAGAGATTCCTTTCTCCTTATGCCTAAGAAATGCAAGTTCACTGGGCTACACAGGAAAACTGAGTCCAGTGAGGTTATGGAAATTGGGAAGTACTATTTGGAAGCAAGCTGCTGTATAGATCAAGGTGTCTTGATTGCTCCTACTTTTTTTTCATTTGAAAAATGCAAGTCAGATAAAATTATTGGCTCTATTATAGCCCTAAATTCTTCTTTAAGGTGGCATTCCTAATCCGAGAGTGGTATTTCCTGAAATTCTCTATTTGAGGTTACAACAGTTACTAGATTAATGAAGTAATTCAATTCTCTGACTTTCGGAGGTGGTATTTCTGGGAATGGTATTAGAGTACAGCTATTTGTAACCAGAAAAGCCCTGCTCAAATGGCAAAGTACCCCTGAAAATATCACCACTGAATATTCCCACACTATCACAAAAAGCACAGAACATCAAATTTATTTCTTTAAGAATTCTGGTTTGATTTTAGTGGACTGATGATTTAATTGTTTAACACAGTACATTTGCTGAGCAAAGGATCTAAAATTTAATACAGGGTCTAAACTGGGTCTAAAATTATTAACGTATTGTTCTCCTTTTAATTTTACTTGCCACAATGATAGCTTATGATAACACTAATAGTTGTCACTAAAATTGTTATAGTATTAAAATCTTCTAAAAATAATCCATTGTAAAGGGAAAGCCAAATCTCACCTCCTTTTATGCTACTTCATTCCCTTCATTACAGATTAAGTGAACACTAATGATAAACCAGCAACTAAAAATTACTGAGTGTGTATTACCATGCAAATAAAGAGATAGAGGCTTATGGATTTTAATGTTTTCCCAAGAACACTCTATTTGGGCCTCTTCAAAGAACATACTCCAGGAGGCTCAGGTGGCAATCACAAGGCACCTTATGATCTAGCATGGAAAGTCCCAGAAAATTATGTCTATTGCATTCTTCTGGTCAAGAAAGTTACTAAAGTCAACCAAGAATCACTGAGAAGCAAAGTAAACTCCACTTTTAATGGAGGAAGTAGTAATGAATCTGTATCCATATTTAATCTACCATAATGACTAGGATATACTTGCAGTCACAATTTCATTACCATTCTTCCATTCTACTGACAGTAATCTGGCTCTGCCTCTATCACTTTCCATCGTCATTACAACCTTCAAAATAATTAGACGGTTCCAACCCTGGATGTCTTCCCTGATCTTTAGACCTGTATATCCAACTACACATCCAGCTGATCTTTAGATTCTTAATATCTCTGAATGTCTCAATGTTACCTCCAGGTAAACACATTCCAGATTAAGCTCATGCTGTTCTACTCTCTCTCTACATCTTAACCTGGTGCCCTGTCAGTGGTGATTCTCTCAGTGAATGATAGGTATCACCAGTTATACAAACATGAAACTTAGGACATACTCCTGATATTTCAATCTCCCTTACCTCTTGTCTAATTCATTACAAAATCCTATGAAATTATTCTCTGTAAATACCTCTCAAATCTCTACCCTCAATCCAAACTAAGGCTATTTCGATCCAGGAATATCATAAGACTTTAACGTAATTTCCCTGGATCCCTCATTTCTGGAGACAGCGTGCAAGTCTGTCCATGGGGACTGTCCCTTTCCTCTCCTCAGACTGTGTGGTTCTGGTGGGGTTGATTGAACCTCGTGAGCCTGACCACGAGTGTGTCCTCTTCTTTGGCCATATGATTATTCCATGAATGGATATGTGACCAAGTTGTTCAGTGTCAGTCCTGGGATATTTGCTGGAACTGTAGGGGAAAAGTTCTATTTTTGCTAGGGCAACAATATGTGAGTTTTTTCCTCTAGGCTGAAGCTGCCATGTCACTCCAGGAGAGGAGATCCTGCCTAAAAATAAAGTCAGAACAACAGAAATCAGACCTATGAGGTAGAGTGAAATACTCCTGAAAACATGATTAAATATATGGATTTCAAAATGCTGGCAATCATGCTTTAAAAGCTTGATCTTTTTTTAAAAAATATATATATGAGTACGAGCTTTGTTAACTGAAACAAAGAATCTTGCATAACGTCATTCTTTGATCTTTGACTACATACTGCAGTCTTGGAAGAAAAGCTATGACAAGCCTACGACAATGTGTTAAAAAGAAGAGATATCATTTTGACAACAAACATCCATATAGTCAAAGCTGTGGTTTTTCCAGGAGTTATGTACAGATGTGAATTGGACCATAAAGAAGGCTGAGCACTGAAGAATTGATGCTTTCAAACAGGTGCTGGAGAAGACTCTTGAGAGTCCCTTGGACTGCAAGGAGATCAAACCAGTCAATCCTAAAAGGAAATCAACCCTGAGTATTCACTAGAAGGACTGATGCTGAAGCTTAAGCTCCAATACTTTGGCCACCCGATGCAAAGAGTTAACTCAGTGGAAAAGACCCTGATGCTGGGAAAGATTGAGGGCAAGAGGAGAAGGGGGCCACAAAGGATGGGATGGTTGGATGGCATCATTGACTTAATGCACATGAGTTTGAACAAACTCCGGGAGATGGTGAAGTACAGGGAAGCCTGGTGTGCTACAGTCTGTGGTGTTACAAAGCGTCAGACAGGACTGCATGACTGAACAACATACTGCAGCCAGAGCAACCATCTCAGAACACTCATCCAGTCATGTCCAGCATCCCCTTCCCCTCCCAGCTTACTGAATGTAGGATTTGCACAGAACATGCTCATTAACATGACCCTCAAGCTCGCGTGTGTCCATATTCTGTCCGCCTCTCTAGCATTACCTCTTTCTGGTCAACTCCTTGCTCTCTCTACTCCAGCCACATAGGAGACTTCTCAGTCACTACATCCCTCTTGCCAAAGCCACTCTGCACCCTCTGTCTGCACGGCTCCTTTCACTTCCACTTCTAGCCCACTCCCACTCCTTTCAGATCTCAACTCAGGCATCAAGTCTAAGCAAGATCTTCTCGAATTCTTTCACAGAATCCAGTCCTCTTGCTCTAGGATCTCAACATACTATATACCTCTTCTCTGTCACATGTTTCAGAACTGCAATTGTATATTAATTTCTGTGATTACTACCATTTGTTTCCTCCACCTTAAGAGCAAGGACCTGTTTTTGCTCAACCCTGGACTATATGAGAATTGATGTTGGTGAAGGTTTTGTTGCTGTGCAACACATCCTTAATTTTCGAACTCTCTTTGCAGTTCCTTGACACTATTTTCTATTTTTCTGCTCTTCTCTTAATTTTCTGTTTTATGTGAGTTTCTTATACCGACTTCTCTTATGCTGGCCAATCTTCAGATGTTTATTTCTTATGGTGCTATTGCGTGTCCTCTTTTCTTTTGGTTCACTATGGACCTTTCCTACCTACCTGTTCTTATGGTAGAGATGCTTCTACAATTGCTTCAGTCATTCATCTCCTAAGGGAAGCTGCCCCACATGCATCCTGCTTCTCCTGGTTATCCTTATTAGTAACTGTTAGTCAGGAACGTGGATCTTACGTGAGGGCAACCAAGCAAAAGACTGACCAACGTTTATGAAGTGCATAGCTTGATCTCAATACTGCACTGAGATAAACAAATACTTATTGTCGTGAGTTCAGACTAAGAAAGAAAAATAAATCACCATTTAATAGTAGGAACTAGACTTAAAGGTCATGATGTTGATGGGACTGGAGAGTTTGTGATAGCCATACTGACGCTGAAATTATGAGACAATCTGAGTTAAGTAAACCAGAGAAGCCAAGTGGTAGTGGGATATAGTGAACACAGAAACAGAACTATTTCTGACCTTCATGAGGCCTGGGCAAGAGTTGAAGTTGATTCCCACCTAATTAGCTGAGGGGACTTAAGTTACTTAGATTCTCAAAAGCTGTTTACTCACTTATAAGTGAAGTCGCTCAGTTGTGTCCGACTCTTTGTGACCCCATGGACTGTAGCCCACCAGACTCTTCTGTCCATGGGATTTTCCAGGCAAGAATACTGGAGTGGGTTGCCATTTCCTTCTCCAGGGGATCGTCCCAACCCAGGGATCGAACCCCGGTCTCCTGCATTGTAGGCAGACACTTTTACCATCTGAGACACCAGGGAAGTCCCATACTCACAGATTTGGATAATAATAGAATAAATCACAAGAATTTTTTTGAGAATTACATGACATCAGGCATACAAATGCAGTAGGAAATGGCAATCCACTCCACTATCCATGCCAGGAAAATTCAATAGACAGAGGAGCCAGATGGGCTACAGTCCATGGGATTGCAAAGAGTTGGACACAACTGAGTGACTGGAAAAGATTGAAGGCAGGAGAAGAAGGGGATGACAGAGGATGAGATGGTTGGATGGTGTGATTGACTCAATGGAAATGAGTTTGAGTAAGCTCCAGGAGTTGGTGATGGACAGGGAAGCCTGGTGTGCTGCGGTCCATGGGGTCACAAAGAGTCAGACATGACTGAGCGACTGAAATTAACTGAGCAACTGACCATGCAAAAGGCATACAAAATGCTTAGTTTAGTGCCTAACACATAACACAAACTCAAAAAATGGTAATAAAAGAAAAAATACAATGACTGAGACTTAGCACGAAGACTCATAAATGCTTAATGTGGGGATCTTTAGAATTATCTTGATTCCAGAGATGTCCTCCTGCTTTTGTGACCATTGGCTCAAGTGAAAGTGAAAGTCGCTCAGTTGTGTCCGACTCTTTGCAACACCATAGACTATACAGTACACGGAATTCTCCAGGTGAGAACATGGAGTGGGTAGCCTGTCCCTTCTCCAGGGAATCTTCCCAATCCAGGGATCAAACCCAGGCTTCCCACATTGCAGGTGAATTCTTCACCAGCTGAGCCACTAGCCATCATAGTCAACAAGAGTCTGAAATGCAGTACTTGGATGCAATCTCAAAAACAAGAGAATGATCTCTGTTCGTTTCCAAGGCAAACCATTCAATATCACAGTAATCCAAGTCTATGACCCAACCAGTAATGCTGAAGAAGCTGAAGTTGAACAGTTCTATGAAGAACTATAAGACCTTCTAGAAGTAACACCCAAAAAAAGATGTCCTTTTCATTATAAGGGACTGGAATGCAAAAGTAGGAAAGCAAGAGATACCTGGAATAACAGGCAAATTTGGCCTTGGAGTACAAAACAAAGCAGGGCAAAGCTAACAAAGTTTTGTCAAGAGAACGCACTGGTCATAGCAATCACCCTCTTCCAACAACACAAGAGACGACTCTACACATGGACATCACCAGATGGTCAACACCAAAATCAGATTGATTATATTCTTTGCAGTCAAAGATGGAGAAGCTCTATACAGTCAGCAAAAACAAGACTGGGAGCTGACTGTGGCCAGATCATGAACTCCTTATTGCCAAATTCAGACTTAAATTGAAGAAAGTGGGGAAAACCACCAGACCATTCAGATATGACCTAAATCAAATCCCTTATGATTATACAGTGGAAGTGAGAAATAGATTCAAGGGGTTAGATCTGATAGACAGAGTGCCTGATGAACTATGGATGGAGGTTCATGACACTGTACAGGAGGCAGGGATCAAGACCATCCCCAAGAAAAAGAAATGCAAAAAGGAAAATGGTTGTCTGAGGAGGCCTTACAAATAGCTGAGAAAAGAAGAGAAGCGAAAGCCAAAGGAGAAAAGGAAAGATATACTCATTTGAATGTAGATTTCCAAAGAATAGCAAGGAGAGATCAGAAAGCCTTCCTCAGTGATAAATGCAAAGAAATAGAGGAAAACAATAGAATGGGAAAGACTAGAGATCTCTTCAAGAAAATAGAGATACCAAGGGAACATTTCATGCAAAGATGGGCTGAATAAAGGACAGAAATGGTACGAACCTAACAGAAGCAGAAGATACTAAGAAGAGGTGGCAAGAATACACAGAAGAACTATACAAAAAAGATCTTCATGACCCAGATAACCATGATGCTGGGATCACCCACCTAGAGCCAGATATACTGAAATGAGAAGTCAAATGGGCCTTAGGAAGCATCACTACAAACAAAGCTAGTGGAGGTGATGGAATTCCAGTTGAGCTGTTTCAAATCCTAAAAGATGATGCTGTGAAAGTGCTGCACTCAATATGCCAGCAAGTTTGGAAAACTCAGCAGTGGCCACAGGACTGGAAAAGGTCAGTTTTCATTCCAATCCCAAAGAAAGACAATGCCAAAGAATATTCAAGTGAAGTCATTCAGTCCTGTCCGACTCTTTGTGACCCCACACACTGTAGCTCACCAGGCTCCTCCATCCATGGAATTTTCCAGGCAACAGTACTGGAGTGGGTTGCCATTGAAAGAATGTTCAAACTAACGCACAACTGCATGCATCTCACATGCTAGCAAAGTAATGCTCAAAATTCTCCAAGCCAGGCTTCAGTAGTATGTGAACCGTGAACTTCCAGATGTTCAAGCTGGTTTTAGAAAAGGCAGAGGAACCAGAGATCAAATTGCCAATATCCACTTGATCATCAAAAAAGCGAGAGAGTTCCAGAAAAACATCTCCTTCTGTTTTATTGACTATGCCAAAGCTTTTGACTGTGTGGATCACAATAAACTGTGGAAAATTCTGAAAGAGATGGGAATACCAGACCACCTGACCTGCCTCCTGAGAGATCTGTATTCAGGTGAAAAAGCAACAGTTAGAACTGGACACGGAACAACAGACTGGTTCTAAATAGGAAAAGGAGAACGTCAAGGCTGTATATTATCACCCTGCTTATTTAACTTATATGCAGAGTACATCATGAGAAATGCTGGGCTGGATGAAGCACAAGCTGGGATCAAGATTGCTGGGAGAAATATCAATAACCTCAGATATGCAGATGACATACTTATGGCAGAAAGTGAAGAAGAATTAAAGAGCCTCTTGACGAAAGTGAAATAGGAGAGTGAAAATTTGGTTAAAATTCAACCTTCATAAAACGAAGATCATGGCATCTGGTCCCATCGCTTCATGTCAAATAGATGGGAAAACAATAGAAACAGTGACAGACTATTTTTGGGGAGCTCCAAAATCACTGCAGATGGTGACTGCAGCCATGAAATTAAAAGACGCTTGCTCCTTGGAAGGAAAGCTATGACCAACCTAAACAGTATATTAAAAAGCAGAGACATTACTTTGCCAACCAAGGTCCATCTAGTCAAAACCGTGGTTTTTCCAGTAGTCATGTATAGATGTGAGAATTGGACTATGAAGAAAGCTGAGTGCTGAAAAATTGATGCTTTTGAACTGTGATGTTGGAGAAGACCCTTGAGAATCCCTTGAATTGCAAGGAGATCCAACCAGTCTATCCTAAAGGAAATCAATCCTTAATATTCGTCAGAAGGACTGATTTTTTTTTAATTTTTTTTCCTTTATTTTTTTTATTTTTTTATATTTTATTTTATTTTATTTTTATTTTTATTTATTTATTTATTTTAATTTAAGGACTGATGTTGAAGCTGACTTTGGCCACCTGATTCAAAGAACTGACTCACTAGAAAAGACCCTGATGCTGGGAAAGATTGAAGGCAGGAGGAGACGGGGCCAACAGAGGATGAGATGGTTGGATGGCATCACTGACTCTATGGACATTAGTTTGAGTAATCTCCGGGAGTTGGTGATGGACAGGGAAGCCTGGCGTGCTGCAGTCCATGGGGTCGCAAAGAGTCGGAGTCGACTGAGTGGGTGAACTAACTGGCTCAAGTGATTCCCTTACTTTTCATGCGTCATATATGAGCTACATTGAGTGGATTTGCAAATGAAAGAATCAGTAAAACATTCTCCATGTATTAATCTACACATTTTTCTTCAGAAGCCCATTCATATATTCAGTGAACAACAGACTCTCTCTTGATGGCAATCTCAAAATGGACAAAATTGATCTTGTCTTTTACTCCTACAAATCCTATTTCATTTTATGATACCACATGCATAAGTAAGCATGCTAGGAATTTTAGAATTTTGATTCCTCCTGTCCCCTCAAAACCATTAATTTAGTTTCTCTAGATCATAATGCAAAAAGAAATTGTTAAAATTATAGAAGTAGTGGCAGTAGAAATAATAATGTATTTCCATAATAATAAGCATAATTCCCACACTATAATTTATTAAATCAGTAGTTGCCTACACATAGTGGAACAGGATTCCTTTCTCCTCAAAAAGTTACAAACTGGACAGTTTATAATCAACGTATTTTAGGGTATGTATTAAATGTAAATGAAGTTTAAGAAGGAACATTTATTCATCACTTTTTTCCCACTAGAAATTGAATCTTACATGGATTTCTGATGTTGATCATGAGTAGATAAAAAATAATTACCTCCATTCATGTTCCTAGTAACAGATATCTAAGTCTGATGCACAAAATATATAACTAAGCATAAAAACAGCTCACAGAGTTGAGGCTGTAGATGAGGGAGGGCTTACACACAGAGAGGCAAATAACATGATAATTTATAAGCAGAGTTTTTGGAAACTATTACACTCCTATGAAGCAACTAGAATCCAGTGAAAACCTGAGGCAAGGCAAAAGGCTCTTGAGCAAGTAACTAAGATCTTGAAACTGGTGTTTTAGTATTCTAGTTTGTTTGGAATGGACAGACTGTAAAGTTAAGAGAACTAATTAACAGGATACTGTAATAGCCCAGGCATGAGGGAACATTTCCTTTAGCCCTTGCTGAGTTGTCCAGCACAAATGTGGTGGTGGGGTTCTCAATGAAAACTGTCGACTGATTGAACCACTGAGGTTGTGTCTGCATGATGCCAAACATCTGGATATAAAGACTAAAATCCAGTCATCCAGATGGTAAGGTTACATGATACATCACCATCAAACATTCAGAACTTTTAACTGATCGACCGCCCTTCTTATTTTTCATCCAGACAAACAGCATTGAGTTAACTCAGCTTGAGCATTTACCAATCATTATTCCTTGCTTTTTTTTTTTAATTAGGGAATGGTTACTCAGGTTGCCAATGCTGATGAATCATTAAAATAGGAATAGAGGTAGAGTAAACAGGTGAACCCTGAAATAAATGAGAACTGGTGAACAGTGAAGAAAGTAAAAGCTTCATATGATCAGAGATTCATTTTAAATGCTATTTGTTGTGGGTGTACTCTTTTTATTAGAAAAATTTTCATTGGGTTGCATGTCCCAGGCTTCCAGCATTTCAGCTAAGAAACTATTATTTTTTCACATCAAAGCTAACTCTTTGAAAATATTTCACAGACCATTAAATGTTAACACTCTCCTTCTGTGCACAGTTAAAATGTGATAAAAACAAAGCACTGCAATATCATATTCAGCTCACTAAAAGTAGATTTTATCCTCCTAAATAACTAATTTGAATATAATAATGTATTATAATAATAATGTATAGTATATTTTGGAAATATAATAACTTTTTTGAAATGCCAACTTGGATAAAATCATTTCTGTAATTAAATAATGACAACAGAAACATACTTTTGTTCTTTGAAAACTGTCTCCAAACTAAATATAACTTGAAAATAAAGATATTAGTTTATCATTGAAGACAATGCTTTTGAATAATATTCATTCTATGTCCAAATGCTAACCTGACTTGTAAGTCAAAGTTCGAGTAAAACCACTGGCAAACTGGATGTTTTGTGTGATGATAAAGAAACTGATTGGTATGGAGTTGGCCATTTTTTCTTTCTTGAAGAAATTACTGATTTTTAAAGTTACTTTTTCAATCACTTGGTTGGCTTTACATTTTGTGAACAGGAATAATATTATCTTGGAAGATAAAACTTTCTACACAGGAAAGTGACAAAGAATTGAGAAGACTTCCTGGATAACAATATCCACAACTCCATTGATTTAAGCTGTCAATACTTTGTGGAAGGAATGTAAGTTTGTGGGTAAAGAACACTAAAAGTATGTGGGTTTTGAATATTTTGCTACTAGGCTATGAGTTCTCCCAGTGCAGAACTATTCTATGTATCCCCAGCACTTGGACTTGCTTCAGGCATATAAAGAGTATAACATAAAAGCTCACTGAAGTTCTGTATTCTCATATTAATCTGTATTCTTGTGCAGAACCTCTACTGGAGGAATTCAAACTTCTTCCCGTATCTAATTGTAGATCAGAACATCTATCCTGCTTTACATGTTATAATCTCTTTCAGAAAGACAGGATATATGACACGAATAGTCTCATACAAATTTAGAATCAACGCAACATGAAGAAATGAGTATCTGCTACAAAGACATCTCTTTACAATCACAGGCTTAATAACAGAGCAAGAAATAATTGCATAAGAACAGTCTGCCAACATTTCAACAGCAGAAAGAAACGTTTATAAAGTTACATGAAGAGTTTTGAAAGTCTTCAGGCTTGTTATGCTGGAAGGATAAATGTCTTTTATATTGACATATTGGCAACTCAAAGCATCTAAAAGCTTTTTTCAGAATTACATATAAACACGAATCATTTCACCCACCTCTAGGCTGGAATGTGACAGCTGGTTCAAGTAAGCATAGCAACACCACACAACAATGTCAAACAGGATGAATGGCTTAACCAATCAAAAATAGAGCATCAAAGTAAAACTGCTCCAATTAGACTTCTGGCCAGGCAGAAAGGTTAAGTGTTCCGTACTGGCATAAAGTCTCCAGTGTACTTGATGACCACGAAAGGCATGTTGGTATAACCAACTCAGTTCATGATGTGATTCAACAGCTCAAGAAGTCTTTAGTACTATCCCATGGAAACTCTTTGTGGTTTTCTGATCCCACATAAAGAATGTAGAAAGCTATCTGTATGGTAGTTAAGGGAATGACCTGTGAAGTAAGAGTGACTTTGGTCGAGTCACAAGGTGCTAGCTTACAAGTTGATCAAGCTACATTCCCTGTGTTTTATACTCCTCAGTCATAACAGAGTTCTTAACACCCATTTCTACAAGCTGTTTTTAAGGTTAGTTATAGATATATATGTATTATCTCTGAAATCAATTCTTAGCATATAGAACCCATACCATACATAGAGAAGATTATTTTGCCTATTAACACTCAGCAAAATTCATACAAAATGCCAGGGATTTTGAGAATTATTTCCTAATACACTAAATTATTCTTAACCTAGGGATCTGACAAGTTGTTGGTAGCTTGGTTTAACCTAAGACATTACAGCATTAGAGATAGATTAAAATAAATACCATAGCCAGAAGTTATATTTATGTGGAACCAGAGAAAATATAAGCATACTGATTTTTTTCCTGCCTACCAACAAATATTTAATCAAAATTCCAAGATAAATTGTTTCAAGCTCAGTTTGACAAACTCTAGAGTTTTCAAACAGATATTACTGTTTAAATAGGAAGTTACATAATGTTATATTAAAGTTATTTAAATAAACTAATCAAAATCACTGTTTCTTTTATTTTGATTAGCTTACAAATTCTAATAAAATCTTATTTTCATAACTCCAGAGACTATATCTCCTCCATTCCATGTTCTTTCTAAACTTTGGCCTTATTCTTCAAATGGATAACTAAAGATAGAATTTTAAAATGTTTCACAGTATAAATTCTGAAATATGAACAAATATGTGAGCATATGATACAAAAGTGCTACAAAAACTAGTTCTTAATAATCCTTAGAGAAAAATATCTGAGTTATATATGGAAATAATATTCCAGTGATTGGTATATTGCAGTCACAGTTTTCTTCAATCTACCTATGTTAATACGGCTACTTCACCATACATGGGAATATCAGTCTTCACTCTTGCTCAAGTATGGCAGGCAAAATCACCCCTTCTGAAGTCAAGGTATAACAAAAGTAGAGTGGCAAGACTTAGAGCTTGCTAAAATGAAAATGCATAGGATTCTAACTATTAGTATAATCCTCTCCGGAGGTTAATTCATAAAATCATGGCTATCAAGTTTCCTGTGTTATATTTACTGTGGCATTTGGGAACACTGACAAAGGGTTGAGTATCTCCGGTATGCCCATTCTAGCTTTCCTCACTGAGCCATATCACTTGCTGGTCAGTTATATAAAAGATTTCTATTTTTATGTGTGGTATTTTCTTTTCAATTACTTTATGTATTAGCTCCCAGGAAATGTTCAGTCAAAAGGAATGACAGTTTATAGAATGACTCCTCCATGCCATACTTGTACTGTATATTCTAAGTATAAATGTTCCAAGAATGAGAGTATGTTTGGATGAGGGAACTATAAATTTAATTGCCTCATTATTTTTTACTTTTTAGTTTTTTTCCAGGTCTTCTAAATAGACACTTTAATAAAGAAACCACACCAGTGCATAACAACCTATATAAACCCTTCTTGTATCAATATTACGCAATCTGTTGGCTTTTGAAAGCAGCACTGTTTCATGTGTGTTTGCACACAGACATATCTACTCTCATTAGATCTGACCAAAAGAAGAAAGGGTTGGGATGTATTGGGAGAGAAGAAAGGTAGAGGAAGTATATATGAAGGATACTTACCAGACTTACTAAAAACCCATCGAGTTCATACAGAACCCTGACAAAGGGCTTCATGAAGGCTAGTTGGAGTATACGTCTTTCCCTACTGCCCCAGGGATCATTTAGAGAGCCCCTATAAAACTGACACTTCCCACATATTATTCATTCTCAAGACATCTTTGAGGAACACCATGGTAAAGACACATGAAAATCATGATTTCAATCCAAGACTTGATTCCAACTTTATTTCAGGGCCAAGAATAGGTGCGCATAATTTGCAACTCCACTATCTCTGACTCAGTATTTAGCCTTTAGCAATCATTGCTTTTAGCTTACTGAAGGATGATAGTTTATGCCAATCCCTCTGCATAATTTGTATTAATTTTTACAATTACAACCAAGCTTCATTCCTACTGCCATACTTTAATTAACATTTAGATGTACATTTATTACAACTTTATCCCTCCCTCATGTGTTTTTTTTCCCAGAGGACAGTCATCTCCCCCTGAAAAAAATAGGTGGTCAGAGTTATTTGGAGGATATTCCAGACATCCTAGGAAAATATTAGTCTTCGCTGAAGACTGGAAATGAAGGGCATGTAAACCTTTAACAAAATTCTAAAGTAATATGAAGACGCACACTTTATGTTACTTTCCATAACACATTAGAAGTTTTTCTAATAAAAATGATGGGCTGGCTGTAAATTAGTGATAAAGAAGAGAAGCTCCATGATGAAAATTTTTTCCATGGGAATTGCTGAAGTAAAATGCAGGGGGTTATCAGAGATGAAATGCATGGCTTCATAGAAACTCTGGCCAGAGGAGGGAAGAGACACAGAGCCACCTGGAATACATTTCTTCATTGTTCTTCTCCTCTACCAAATCCCTTCCTATGTTTTTGCTCTTGATTTTACTGCAGTGGCATATACCCTCACATTTCAAACATTCTCTCAGTGAATTATGAACCCTAAATAGCTCTGAGTAGTATCTCTAATGCTTGCCTTCTAAAGGACTTAAGCTGGGCTGCATAGTTTATAGCTGATAAACTGGGAGTTAATCTTTCATGCAATGATGTATTCACCGTACTAAGAACTATTTCCATTGTAAATTAATTCTCGAAATGTTGGACCATAAATGTCATCAGCATCATTACCCAAGCTGCTCCCAGAAGCAGTGACTCTGTCAGTCTGGTGCAGGTGCTGGCCTCTAAAAGCAAGGTGCTCCAAACCAAACACATTAAACCATGACTCCATTCTTAAGGGTAACTGCTTTCAAAGGCCCCTTTGCTTTATGCTGCTTGGCAAAGAGATTAATGGATGCCATTTCTGATATGCAACTGGCTTCAGGGTTTTTTTTATTTTTTTTCGCCCTTTTAGAAGGAGGTACCTTTGCGTGTCTCTTTAACAAATATATTTCCCAAATGTTCCTTCTTTAGAAGGCTATGCTTGTTCAGTCAGAATTCACCCTCTTTATGCCTCTGCTTGGACTATACGAACCTAAAATATAACCAGTTGTCAGGTCTTTATTGAGTTATCAATGTGCAGAAAACATATGTGGAGGCATAAAAGAATCAGGCAATACAGGGCTGCCCATGAGGAGGTTAGGTTTTTGTAGGATGAGAAGCAATCTGACTGCAATGAATCAGGCAACAAATAATATATAAAAACAATCTCAGGTCATTAGTTACTCTTTGTACATTTTTGCAGCATTTACTAGGGGAAAAGGAACTGTTCTTGGAGAAACCAGAGTAGCATGAAAGTTTAACTTTGGACATACATCTTAAATAGTACATCTTCAGAATATTAAGCTGATTCCACAATGGCTAGGCAGAGTTGAGAGAATTTAAAGGTAGTTTTCTTGTTTGTCTTTAGAAGACAGTCTTTCTTTTCAAACTGTTCAGGCTAATTTAGTGAAGTGTGCATGAAACCTAAAGCTAAGGATGTATCAGTCTGGTGAAAAGCCTTAGAAGCTAAAGAAGAAAACTGTTACTTCTTTTAACTATCTTCTGATTCTGTATCCCAGGTAAGGACTAAAGAAGTGTTCTGTTCCTTTAAGAAGTTTAGTTGCTAAGTCGTGTCCTACTCTTGCAACCCCGCAGACTGTAGCCTGCCAGGCTCCTCTGTTCATGGGATTTTCCAGGCAAGAATACTGGAGTAGGGTACCATTCCCTTCTCCAGGGGTTTCTTTAAGAATTTGGTTGGGAAATGTTAAAAACCTGAAAGCAAGTCTGATTGAATAATTCTAAATTGGTGCTCAATAACTTCATAATAAGTGGACAATTGGACCCCCTTAACTTCTGACATCTATTTATACACCTACATCCTGTAGGACTTTAATGCTCTGCCTTGTTTTAATTTGTTGTTCAGTCGCTCAGTCACGTCCCACTCTTTGTGACCCCATGGACTGCAGCACGCCAGGCTTCCCTGTCCTTCACCGTCTCCTGAAGTTTGCTCAAAGTCATGTCCACTGAGTCCATGATGACATGCAACCATCTCACCCTCTGTCATCCCCTTCTCTTCCTGCCTTCAATCTTTCCCAGCGTCAGGGTCTTTTCAATGAGTCAGTTCTTCCCATCAGGTGGCCAAAGTATTAGAACTTCAGCCCAGCATCAGACCTTCCAATGAATATTCAGGACTGATTTCCTTTAGGATTGACTGGTTGGATATCTTTGCAGTCCAAGGGACTTCCAAGAGTCTTCTCCAACACCACAGTTCAAAAGCATCAATTCTTCCATGCTCAGCCTTTTTTATTGTCCAGATTTCATATCCATATATGACTACTGGAAAAACCATAGTTTTGACTATATGGAGCTTTGGAGGCAAAGTAATGTCTCTGATTTTAAATACACTATCTAGGTTTGTCATCGTTTTTCTTCCAAGGAGCAAATGTCTTTTAATTCCATGGCTGCAGTCACCATCTGCAGTGATTTTGGAGCCCAAGAAAATAAAGTCTGTCACTGTTTCCACTGTTTCCCCATCTATTTGTCATGAAGTGATGGGACCGGTTGCTTTGATCTTCGTTTTTTGAGTGTTGAGTTTTAAGCCAGCTTTTCTACTCTCCTCTTTCATCTTCATCAAGAGGTTCTTTAGTTCCTCTTAGCTTTCTGCCAGAAGGGTGGTATCATCTAGATATCTGAGGTTATTGATACTTTTCCCGGAAATCTTGATTCCAGATTGTGCTTCATCCAACAGAGCGTTTCTCATGATGTACTCTGCATATAAGTTAAATAAGCAGGGTGACAATATACAGCCTTGATGTACTCCTTTCCCAATTTGGAACCAGTCTGTTGTTTCATGTTTGGTTCTAACTGTCGTTTCTTGACCTGAATACAGGTTTTGCAGGAGGCAGGTTAAGGTGGTCTGGTATTCCCATCTCTTCAAGAATATTCCACTTTGTTGTGATCCACACAGTCAAAGGCTTTCATGTAGTCAATGAAGCAGAAGTAGATGTTTTTCTGGAACTCTCTTTCTTTTTCAGTATTTATTGACCATTTACCTAAGGAGAGTCACTGCCATCATTCCTTTACATGCATTATTTTACACAATATAAAGCTAGTTAGATTAAGAAATTTACTCAAATTTAGACTAGCATTCAAGCTCAAGGTGTTCAACAGAATCCCTTCCTTTTTTCCTATAGTTAGATTATTTACATTCAGAAGAAGGCAGAGTAAATCTAATTATATCTTATCTAAATAATCTACATTTTGATCTTTTTTTTCTTTCCACTTTTCCAAGTTCTGACCGCCTCCTCTTCATTATCTTCACCCCATCTCATCAATTCATAATTTTAAGGCCAACATAAATGTGATGTCAGTGCTAGTTAACTTGCGACATCAATAAACAGGTAAAATAAGTGCAAAGGAAGAATTAGTTATTCTGGGCACCTTTTTTTCCCTAACAAGTTAACATTATTCAAGTGTTAAAAAACATTTTATGAGCCCTTTAAGAATGAACAAATTGTGGTATCTACCGTATTTTCAAGATGTTTACAATCACATGTGGAGGAAAGAAACAAGACTTGTTTTTGTCTTTGAGCTTCAACTTGACTCTAACAATGGTCTTCAAGCACTAGTTACTGAACTCACTGATTAATAACACTGTAGGAAAAAGAAGCTCAAAACACTCTTGATCACTCCATCAATCAAAAATATTTACTGATGTTTCTTAAAAATTCAATCATGAAATGATGAAAGGCAATTGGATCTATATGTTTAGAGTTTTAAAAAAGGACTGGGATGGAAGTAAAATTTTGAGATTTAAAATCAGCTGAATATTCACTGAAGTGATGAAGATACCAAAAGGAGTGTAGCTTAAAGAGAAAATGATTAAGAAGGATCCTTTTAAAGATCTTAAGACTGCCAATATTTCAAGGAAAGGAGGAGAAACTGATGAAGGAGGCTGGGAAAGAGCAGTCTGAGAAGTTTAAGAAAATTAGGAAAGTGTTGTATGAAAGCCACGGGTCCAAATATAATATATGAGGTGGTTGTACTATGTTTGGTTCTGTGGCAAGTTACAGTATCAGTTGATCTTGATTTGACGGGGCAGTCAACACGAGCTTATTGCCAAGCCTGTGCTCCATAATGCCTTTTGCTGTCATGCTCAGTGGCCAAGTCACTCCCAACTCTTCTGTGGCCCCATGGACTGTGACCCGTCAGGCTCCTCGTTCATGGAATTCTCCAGGCAAGAATACTGGAGTGGGTAGCCATTCCTTCTCTTGGGGATCTTCCTGACTCAGGGATTGAATCTGGGTCTCCTGTATTGAATCTGGGTCTCCTGGGTCTCCTGGATCTGCAAGCAGATTCTTTACTGTCTGAGCCACCAGGGAAGCCCTCACAATGCCTCTAGGGAGATAGCATTCAGGACCGGATCCCTTATAAAATGGGTGGCAGGGGAGTGAGCAGCACAGGGCTCTAAGAAAGAGCTGAACTTCTGGTTTCAACTCTGACATGGAAAAACCTGGGAAGTCATATACCAGTCCTTTGTTTGCAGAGAGAAGATGACTATATATAAAACTTAAATATACAAATTACTAAAGTTCAGGTAGGTGGCTAACTGTAAGATCAATATCTAACAATTCCTTACTGCTTGGCAGAAACTTATAAAACTGTCCTGTAAGACATGCAGATATATCTGACTAAAAATAAAGGTATACAATAGGGGAGTATGATTTTTTAATGTCAATTTTAATCAAATTTAACCTCGAGTCAATATAATTTCATTGGGAAATAATATGACATAACTTTAACATTTATGCTGAATGACCAGGATACAAGTGAAGAAGCCAAAGATGGGGTTACATGCTCTACTGATATTAATATTTACTATGAAAGTTATAGTAATTAGACAGTTTGGTATTGATTCAGAAGCAAATAGAGCAGGGAGGCAGAGGAAGTGTCATACCCTTAATGTATAAAAGTGGTGGTATCATAAATTCAGTGGTGAAATGGCTCTTCAACAAATTGTGCCTGGACATTTTATTATCCCAGGAGAGAAAGAAAGAGATAGAGGAAGGAAAGAAAGGAGGGAGAAAGGAAGGAAGGAAGGAATGCTTCTAGGTAGAATACAAATATGAAAAGTAAAGCTTTTAGAAGAACGTATAGAAGAACATCTTTATGATGTTCAGATAACAATGGATTTCTTACAAAAGGCCCATAGCACAAAAAGAAAAATGATACATTTTTCTACATTAAAATTTTAAGTACTGTTCATCAAAAAACTTGATATGAAACTGAAAATATAAACCACAAATAAGAACATTTTATAACACATCAACCAATAAAGGATTGTACCTAATATACTTACATAAAAGTGTACTATATATTTTTATATATTCATGTTAAAATATTTCAAATAAATAATGAAGAAGGCAATCAAACACTGGATAAAATATATAACCCTGAAAAATCATTTAAAAAGGAAATTGGTAACCTGAATGGCCAATAAACATAGAAAGCTGCTCAACTAAATTTGTAATCAAAGAAATACAAAATGAAACTATAATTGGCTCTCATTTTATGCATACCAGATTGATAAATGTTGAAAAATCTGACAGTCTCAGGTGTTGATAAGGAAGTGGGCTATTGGGAGCTCTTAAATGCTGTTGGTGGGAGTATAAATTAGAATAACTATTTGAGAATCACTTGTCCCTCAAATAATTATCTTAATCTTGCACATTGTTATGATAAAACAATCTCATTCCTAAGTATACAAACCCTAGGGCAGAAGTCTTCAGGCTGAGTCACTCATGTATCTCAAAGTATATGAAGACTTTTCAAGATAATTTCAAAGGAATAGATTTTCAGATACTTAATTCCCATATGCCCACTTGTTTAAACCATGTGTGCATGAGAACACATCTCAGCAACTTTCTGATGTGTTCTTCTCCATCTCTCCTCTCACAACAATCTGTCTTCCATTTTATGAGCCAAAGATATCCTCTCATCCATCCTGAATCTTACTAGGGTACACTGACCACAGGTATAAAAATCACCAGGATGCCAAACAACGGAACAAATTTGAATACTGTTGTCTATTCAGTGAATGACTGTAATGACTGACTTAGACAGCCTTATGATGACAGGTGGTTTCTAATCATCCCCTTTCACTTATTTAATGGAGGATCTAATTAAGGCACTTAATGATAGGTCAGTTTTCATTCCAATCACAAAGAAAGGCAACGCCAAAGAATGCTCAAACTACCGCACAATTGCACTCATCTCACATGCTAGTAAAGTAATGCTCAAAATTCTCCAAGCCAGGCTTCAGCAATCCATGAACCGTGAACTCCCAGATGTTCAAGCTGGTTTTAGAAAAGGCAGAGGAACCAGAGATAAATTGCCAACATCCGCTGGATCATGGAAAAAGCAAGAGAGTTCCAGAAAAACATCTATTTCTGCTTTATTGACTATGCCAAAGCCTTTGATTGTGTGGATCACAATAAACTGTGGAAAATTCTGAAAGAGATGGGATACCAGACCACCTGACCTGCCTCTTGAGAAATCTGTATGCAGGTCAGGAAGCAACAGTTAGAACTGGACGTGGAACAACAGACTGGTTCCAAATAGGAAAAGGAGTACGTCAAGGCTGTATATTGTCACCCTGCGTATTTAACTTCTATGCAGAGTACATCATGAGAAATGCTGGACTGGAAGAAACACAAGCTGGAATCAAGATTGCCAGGAGAAATATCAATAACCTGAGATACGCAGATGACACCACCCTTATGGCAGAAAGTGAAGAACTCAAAAGCCTCTTGATGAAAGTGAAAGTGGAGAGTGAAAAAATTGGCTTAAAGCTCAGCATTCAGAAAACGAAGATCATGGCATCTGGTCCCGTCCTTCCTGGGCAATAGACGGGGAAACAGTGGAAACAGTCACAGACTTTATTTTTGGGGGCTCCAAAATCACTGCAGATGGTGACTGCAGCCATGGAATTAAAAGATGCTTACTCCTTGGAAGAAAAGTTATGACCAACCTAGGTAGCATATTCAAAAGCAGAGACATTACTTTGCCGACTAAGGTCCGTCTAGTCAAGGCTATGGTTTTTCCTGTGGTCATGTATGGATGTGAGAGTTGGACTGTGAAGAAGGCTGAGTGCTGGAGAATTGATGCTTTTGAACTGTGGTGTTGGAGAAGACTCTTGAGAGTCCCTTGGACTGCAAGGAGATCCAACCAGTCCATTCTGAAGGAGATCAGCCCTGGGATTTCTTTGGAAGGAATGATGCTAAAGCTGGAACTCCAGTACTTTGGCCACCTCATGCGAAGAGTTGACTCATTGGAAAAGACTCTGATGCTGGGAGGGATAGGGGGCAAGAGGAGAAGGAGATGACAGAGGATGAGATGGCTGGATGGCATCACTGACTCGACGGACATGAGTCTGAGTGAACTCCGGGAGTTGGTGATGGACAGGGAGGCCTGGCGTGCTGCGATTCATGGGGTCGCAAAGAGTCGGACATGACTGAGCGATTGAACTGAACTGAACTGAATGATAGGTCATTAAAAATAGTGTTTTATTATAGATCACTGTGTGATTTTGATACATAACTTAGAAACAATTCAATGAACTAAAATACATTAGTTATTAGTCAGTTACCTTCTTCCATTCATACATAAGTGAATAAAATCTTAGTGCTTATTTTTATTAAAAAATGGATCTGAATCCTGTTTTATTTAGTGATAAATAATTGTCATTCTTGGATATATGAATTGACAAGAATGACTGCCTCAAAACAAGTATGTACTTCATGAAGTGGGCTTCCCTGGTGGCTCAGACTTTCACTTAAGCGATATTTACAATATAATTTTACTTTTTATGTTTAAGAATTATCAAAATATGAAAACATTAGCTGTTTCCAACAATTATGCATTACTACTAGTTGTAAAATCATAACTTAATCCCACATAAAAATTTTAAAAGGATTTTATAGTCAGAGGAAGTCTCATTTTTTAAATTTAAATTTTATATGTACCTATATTGCAGAAAATTATAAAAGTAAGATCAATAAAGCACACTGAATCATAACAATTACAATGCATTAAGATTATATGAGCAAAACAAATAGAAGCAAAAAGTTTGAGAAAAAAGGGATGCTTTAATGTTAATGTATTTTAAAGTGGAGTCAAAATATGAAGTAGAATGCAATACTACTTCACAGCATTTTAAAGGAAACAATACTTACTCTTATTACATATAATCAGATCATACTATATGTAATGAGAACAAGTACTGTTTTCTTTAAAACACTACTTCAGTTATATGTGTGTGTATACATCTATGGGCTTCCCTGGTGGCTCTGTGCTAAAGAATCCACCTGCTATGCAGGAGACCCAGGTTCAATCCCTGGGTTGGGAAGATCCTGTAGGAATGTGTGGGTATCTATGTGTATAATGAATCATGATGTAAAATAATTTTCATGTGAAAGTAACAGCAAAAATCACCCCGATTCAGGTCATTCTGATGCACCAATCCACATAATCAGAAACAGTAATCTAGGAGCAGAAAGAGTGAGAGATTAAAGGACTTTGTCCTACCAAACAGATATTTTAACATACATGCACTTGTATGTGTATGCATGCATAAAATTATTTAAGATCTCAAAATATTTATTTGGGAATCAACCTGAACTCTTGAGGAAGAATCGATAGTGAATAATACAGTTTTTAGGAGGCCTTGGAGTGCAAGACACAGTCAGTAGCAAGAAGAACCCTAAATTTTAGAAATAAATTTCAAGAAAAAGAAACAAAAACACAAATATATCACCACAGTATGAATTAAGTTGATGGGGAGAAAAATCCTACGAAACCAAACAGATCTATCTCATTCAAAAACACAGATACTTAGGTGAACATTAAGTTTGAGAAGACTCTTGTAAGAGTCTTATAACAAAAGGACTACCCTGGTGGTCCAGCGGTTGGGAGTCTGCCTGCCAACGCAGGAGACACGAGTTGGATCCCTGGTCCAGGAAGATCCCACGTGCAGTGGGGCAACTAAGCCTGTGCCACAGTTACTGAGCCTGTGCTCTAGAGCTTACGAGAGGCGACTGCTGAGCCCATCGCTGCAACTACTGAAGCCTGTGTACCCGACAGCCCGTTCTCCACCATGAGAAGCCACCTCAGTGAGAAACCCAAGTACTGCAACTAGACGGGAATTACCACTCACCACAACTAGAGAAAGTCGTACAGCAAGGAAGACCCGGCACAGACAAAAGCAAATGTTAAATTAAGAAAATAAATAAATAAACAAGCCTGAGGAAGAGAAGGTTAGGAAGTTGACATCTCCAGAAGTAGATCTCAAAACAGGGCTTCATGTACAAGTAGTTTGTTGAAGTAGTGTTCCCAGAAAAATGTGGGTGGAGCGAGAGAATCAGAACAGGGAAGGGGACGAAGCCAAGAAAGGGTGTGATTTCAGACAAAGCTCCAGTCATGCCTGATCTCATCAGGATCTCTGAAGGTAAATTCTATCTCGGAATTTGTCCTCACTGCAGGCAAAGGATCTGGGCTTTCATATAACAAGTCAGTCATTGCCTAAGGGCCCTGCTGGTGACTTCCCAGGAACTTTCTGCTCTCTGCATTTGCAAGGAAAGTGGTTCTAGACAGGGTACGCACTTTGTGTGGAAACAAGGCACATAGAACCTGGAGATGGACACAAAAGATCAGGAATGTGAGGGGACCTGGGTTGAGCTAGAGCACCACTGATAATGTCCACTATCCTTTGAAACAGTTTTCTCTCAGTAGGAGACAATGCTATAGAAAGGGCTAGTTAGGGTTTATCAGAAGGGGTAAACTAGACCACAGATAGGAAGGTTCCAGGGGCTTCTAGGGAAAATGAATAAAAATAAAACCAACCATCCACCTGTCCCTTCCATAAAATAATTTTTTAAAATACAAGAATGGGAACTGAGCTAGACTGTTGTTATTTAGTTACTCAGTCATGTCTGACTCTGCAACCCTATGGACTGTGTAACCCATCAGGCTCCTCTGTCCATGGGATTTCCCGGACAAGAAGACTGGAGTGAGTTTCCATTTCCTCCTCCAAGGGATCTTCCCAACCCAGGGATCAAACTTGCATCTCCTGCATGGTAGGCAGATTTGTTACTGCTGAGCCAGCAGGGAAGCCCCCCAGCTAGAGGGTTTAAGAATATATTATTCTAATCTTTATATTATCTTTAATGTTGTAGGAATGAAATAACTTTGGCATGCCAGTCATAATATATAAATATGAGTTAATTAAAACTGTGGTCCATGGGGTCACACAGAGTCAGACACAACTTAGTGACTAAACAATGGTGCACTTTATATGCTTTAAAAAGGAACTGTTTGGCTTAATTCAGAGGGCTAGGAGAGGGTATGCAGGAGAATCTATTTCCTCAGCCTAGCCTGAACTCATGCTATGATGAATCTGTCAGTTTGCTGACTGTATCTCTAGCTATAGAAAAGAAGACATTAGGAAAAGTACAGAAGTACAAAGGAAAGTATTTTTCAGGTTTATTGAGATAAAATTGACAACAAAGATTGTTATATTTAAGGTGTACTGCTTAATGGTTTGATACATGTATACATTATACAGCGATCACCACAAGCAAGGTAATTTAACGAATTTGTCAATCCACCACCTCACATAGTTACCATTTTCTTTTTTCTTGTGGTGAAAATCTACCTCTTAGATTTCAAGATTACAAATATTTCTTGGCTGCTTTCAGCACCAGGTGAGAGAAATGCAAATCTGGAATTTATGACTTTATAAGGATGCAGATATAAAAATGAAATACCAATAGGAGTTATAATCTAATAGAGGAAGATATGTGTAATGGTGCATATTAAATAGCAGTTTAATGAAAAGGTTTAAAAAACTCACTTTCTTTGGAATGTGCTCAGTTGCTTCAGTTATGTCCAGATCTGCAACCCCGTGGACTAAAGCCCACTGGGCTTCTCTGTCCATGGGATTTTACAGGTAAGAATACTAGAAAAGGTTGCCATTTTCTCCTCCAATTTCTTTGGAATAACCAACTATAATTTTTAACTGTAACTTTAAGGTGATCAAGGTTGGCTCTTCCAACCATATACTAGCTAGAAATGCTTTGGGCTGAAAGAATGGTTAAAGAAATAGGATAGTATGGTGGTCAAAGAACAGGCTATGAACATGAATCTTGTAGATTCAAATCTTAGGTAATAAATTTAAGCAGACTAGTTAATTTCTCTGTGTCTCAGAATCCTCTTCTAGAAATGCAGACAATAATGGTGAGAATTGTAAGAATTAAAGTGAATACTTGTAAAGTACTTGAAGTACACATGTACATAAAAGGGTACCTGAAATACAGTGAGTGATATATAAAGAAATAACTTAAAATTTGTCTTACATAAATAAGAAAATGGTTTTATTGATATATATTTTTTTATTAATTCCTAGAATAAATTTTATTTATTAATTCCTATAATAAGATACCAAAGGAGGTAGAGACTGTGTTCCCTCCACCTCTGACGACAACCCGGGCTTTATTTGTAGGAATGGGATAATCAATTCTGTGCCTATTCATTTTTTATACAAGTAGAATACCACCTAGTTTTTTGTTTGTTTGTTTCACACCTTGCTTAAAACAAAATTCAGACTCCTTTCTATATCGGCACATGTAGGTCTTCCTCGTGCTCTTTAAAATCAGTACAGTGTTCCATTATATGACTATACCATCATTACTTTACACTTTACAAACTAATGAGCACTTGCTTGTTTACAAAGCAAGTGCAATGTATACTGTAATATATACCATTTTGTAGATAGATCTTTGGATATTTATATGAATATATTTGCATAGTAAAATTGAGATGAAGCACTTGATGTGACCCCACTTTGTGTAGACTATTATGGTAAGGATTAAGAGGAATTCAGGAAGATGGGAAAAATGATTGAACATGTTAAAATGAGAAATTTAAATATATTCCACATGACATAGAACATTCTGTGGTTAAATTAAGTAAATGAGAATCCCAGGGACGAGGGAGCCTGGTGGGCTGCCATCTATGGGGTCACACAGAGTCGGACACGACTGAAGTCATCAGCAGCATGCTAAAAACTATGACTGAATATTTTAGATTCGATTTGACTAACCCTATAAGGAAATCTACCATCAACAAGTTCTTCTTATCTCCATGGACAATCATTAAACAACTATCTCAGTGCCTGCTATGTGTACGATGTACAATTATTTTTAATCTAGATTTTTTTTTCAATTAAGTGTGAAGGTAGGAAAAGGGCATTTTTAATAGACATGCATGGCTTCAAAATTTCACAATCTTGCAAAAAGTTTCTAAAGGATGCATTTCTCTAGTAGGAGGGAGTTTTCTGAGAAAAAGATAATATCCATGAATGGGAGAAACAAACACAAGAATGAGTTAAGGGGAAATTTCAAGGGGACAGCCATTCTTCTGACCAATCAGATTAGAGCAAGTCAGAATTCACCAGAGTAAATATCTTCAAAGAGAAAACCGGAGAATACCTTCTGTTTTTAAATGTATCGAGAAAAAATAATGTGGGAGAGTGGGGATGGATCAACTTAATATAAAAAATGTACCCCCAAAATCACACAAGAATAAAAGAAAATAGAAATGAATTCTATGGAAAACAAATATTGTGCAGAGGGGAGAGAATAATTTATGTGATATGGGGCCTCTCTGTGAGCAGCATTTACAGAACCCCAAGACTTAAGTCTAGGAGAATGACATCATAGGCCGGTAGGTGGATTTTAATTCAGATACTTGAGGTCAGTTCTCAACTGATTTTGACCACAAAATGTCAACAGTTTATTAGTTGATTGGATGGACTGAAATATGGCCACAATATTTTGCTGCATATCAACCGGGGGCTGATCTTGTAGCTTGTTTGGGCAAATAAAATGTCATGTAAGTGATATTGTACAGGTTCTTGAACCTAGGACTCATGAGTCCTTGTAGCTGTGCCCCCTCCCACTTGGAAATCCAAGACTCCGTAAAGAAGCTCTATCAAGCCTTTTTTAGATGAGAGTGCTTGGAGAGAAAGTGCCTGTCATTCCAGCTGCGTCAGCTAAGCACAATCCCCAAGCAGTCCACCAACTGAATACAGTCCCATGAGGAAGCTCCAGTGAGACCATCAGAAGTCACCCATCCATCTCACAGAATCATAGAGCAATAAACTTCTGTAGTTTTAATCTACTAAATTTGGGAGGGCACACTGATCTGCAGCAATAGACAACAAATATAGCAGATTGTATATACCTGCCGCTTCCAGTAACACCTCTTCCCTTCCCAGCTCAGTTAACTGCCACTTTTCCCAAGAGATTTCCTGAAGAAGAAAATATTTCCATTATTAAAACTTTATGTTAAAAAATGTTTATTTTTTGGTTTCATATTCCCTTCTAACATACACTCAGTATGTTGTACTGAGTGTACATACTGTAGATCAGGCTTTTTTTTTTTTCTTTTTTAACATGAGATCTAGCCTCTGACTTCATTTCTGGTCATTACTTTATTCCATCACTTGACCTAGTTGCAGCCTTCCAACTGTGACATGTATCTCATGCCTCTTCGTCTTAAAGACACTCTTCCCTCTCTCTGGAAAAATCTTCCTTCCTAATTAACCTGGCAAATGCTTGGCTAAACACAGTGATACTGCTATTTCCTTGCAAAGTTTAAAAATTTGCAGTGTGGGATTCCCAGTGACCAGGTCTAATTTGTTTTTACTCAGCATATTCAAAAGTTCCTTATTTCCATCTCCCACTAGAATCTGTGCTTCTCATGTTGTGATTCTACACTAAACGACTAAGTCTCCACTTCCTCCTGGGTCCAAGCATAGTGGCTGCTCTCACTGCTTTTCGTTGTATTATTTTGGGGGCTTGTGAAACCAGCATGCTTGGGAGGGTTATTGCCTTTGATCTCCACATTTGCTCAACCACAGACTCTCCTCCAGCAGATTCCTGAACTGATAATGCTGTCGAAATTTTGAAGCTCACGTCTCAAGGTCCAGTAAAGACCAATACCTCAGCCGTGTGCTACCCAAGCCGCTGTCTTCTTGAAGCTTTTGGAAGTTCCAGATCTTTCTCATGCATACTTTTCTACAGAGCTATTACATTTTATTTTCCCTTTGATATCCTCCTACTGTGCTTAGTCCAGCTTTTACAATTTACCTGATTCTTAAGTTGCTCCCTTTCCTAGTTTAGACAGGTGGAACTAGAACAATTGGCCAAATTTGAATGTGTTGTTCTTTCTTTTCCTATCTTTGTTTTCTGGCTCAAACTTTATCTTTCATCCATATTTCTCTAGATTTTGTTTTCCTGGTGTCTGCTTTAGAAAAAAACATCAAGTTTATGGGGCTGCTAAAAAACTCCCATAATTCAAACAAATTATATCCACCTTTATGTTCCCCAAGTCAGTTAATCTCACCTAGGAGATGCTCTTCTATCAGGCAAACACTCAGAGCAGTCATGGACTCTATTCTCATTCTGCCCAACTTCCCTGAGTGTATCATTTTGTCTGTGTCTTCCCTTGGATTCGTGATGTTATATCCTTTTAAGACAGAGGCAATATATGCAGGCTGGTTGACATTAGCTGTCACCTTGAAAGTTTACCAAGTAATTCTTGAGTTTCTATATCAGTGTCCCTAGTTTTCTCTTCTCAGTAGGTCCAAATCCTTTATATTAAAACTGCTTGATACAGCTATTCAGGGGGGGTGTGTGTCCAGATGGGCTCACTTTGTGTAGCTTTACTTGAGTAACTTTGCTGATCAGCGTCAGCAATTTACTGGCTCCTTCTCTTGGTATAGCATTTTAACCTGCTCGTTAAGATCTTGCCTCTCTTCCTCTATTAGACATTACCTGATCCTAGTTGAAGAAGGCTGAGTGCTGAAGAACTGATGCTTTTGAACTGTTGTGTTGGAGAAGACTCTTGAGCGTCCCTTGGACTGCAAGGAGATCCAACCAGTCCATTCTAGAGGAGATCAGCCCTGGGTGTTCTTTGGAAGGAATGATGCTGAAGCTGAAACTCCAGTACTTTGGCCACCTCATGTGAAGAGTTGACTCATTGGAAAAGACTCTGATGCTGGGAGGGATTGGGGGCAGGAGGAAAACGGGACGACAGAGGATGAGATGGCTGGACGGTGTCACCGACTCAATGGATGTGAGTTTGAGTGAACTCTGGGAGTTGGTGATGGACAGGGATGCCTGGCGTGCTGCGATTCATAGGGTTGCAAAGAGTCGGACATGACTGAGCGACTGAACTGAACTGAACTGAGCTGATCCTAGTTACTCCTTGTAACAGAAATAATTCCTTTTATTTTATACTTTCTCAAGAAGATCTAATGCCTTTTTTCTCTTTCTGTCTAGAATATCATCTATGATTGTAAAATTAAAGAATGTTTTCTCTTTCTCAAGTTTACTTATTTGCCTTTCTTCTTTATTTGTATTCTTCTCTTGCTCCTTTCTGAGTATATATCTGAAACCTACTTTTCCAAACCATTTCTTGATTTCTTGGGGATTGTGATTCCAAGATATGCTGTTTCAGGCACAGGCCTCTTTAATTACTTTCATAACTTTTAGTTTCGCAATGTTTCTTTGGGTTCTTTTCTGCCTCCGACAAACAAGAAGGAATATTCTCTTTAAGGTAAAAAAACTACTTAAAGTAATTTCCAAACTTGATCAACCTAATATAAATAAAATCAGCTTGGGCCTCTGAAATTTAAACTAAGCTTAGAACTTCTGTAATGAATAAAGGCCCAGGCATTTTGAGACCACGTGGTGATGGTAATGGAGGGTGTACATGCAGGAACATGTGGATAAGGAACCTGAATCAAAAATGTGAGCTCTTCCTCTTCTAGGAATGCAGTTAAGGCCACAAAAAGAAGGATGGAATTTCAGGCAGCTGATCTAGCACTGTTTGTTCAGGCCTGGCACTAATAATTTAAAGTTTGAAATTCATTAGTGTACTTCATTTGGAACTCAAGAGCCTCTGCAATTCAAAGTCCCAATCTGAAGGCCTGGCTAAAAAAAGCAGAATATAAGGGCAAACATTCTGTCCTTATCAAAGTGCAGAAAATAACAAAGGCGTTTTCCATCTCTTTTGCAGTGCCATGGCAGGATCCTGCTTACAGTCAAGCCACACAGCAGCTTGCATTCTGCAGCCCAAGCAGTCAACATGTGACAAGGCCATCGTGGCCCATTTTTGCTGAGATACAGTCAACTGACTGAGGATAAAGCCACCTTACGCTGCGATGACCTGTCAAGATCAAAACAACCATGGAGCCTGCACTCACAAAATCCCGAGTCCTAAAGCCACGCCCCTAAATCATGCCAGTTTAAAATGAAGTCAGCTGTGCAGGTACGTGTGCAGCTCTGTCGTGTCTGACTCTTCACCACCCCATGGGCTTAGCCCACCAGGCTCTTCTGCCTATAGGATTTTCCAGGCAAGAATACTGGAGTGGATTTCCATTTCCTCCTCCAGGGGATCTTCAACCCAGAGATGGAACTCAGGTCTCTGGCGTCTCCTGCATTGCCAGGGGGGTTCCTATCTCTGCTGCCTCTTGGGAAGCCTATGAGCCCTTTAGAGCACGCCGTGGTAGGACCGGTTTGACTACTCGCTAGCTTTGACAAAATGAACACTTGATTAAGTAAATCACCACCAAAATTGCAAGCTCCAGCTGGAACACCAGAAGTAAGAGCAGACCATGGTTATGTTCTCTGGCGGCAAACAGATCCCAAAGGGAATCCGGAAGATGCAGGCCACACGTGCTTCCTTCCCTCCGAGCTCCACACAGCCAGCCGCTCCCCCTTTATAAGAGGCCTGGGTTCTAGTGGGCAAAAGCCAGGGATGCTGCTTGTCATCCTACAAACCACATCCTTCTATGACAAACAGCGTTCAGGCTCAAAATGTCAGTGGTGCTGAGGCTGAGGAAGACAGCTCCATGCAGAAATATAGAAGTTGGGAAATGATTTTTCTCTCTGATATCAAGTTTGCCATCTCACTGACATTACACACAGGGGAGTCAGACGTGACACTCCACAGGCAGCCATGCTGAGAGGAAGGGGAAGTACGCTGAGGGTAACAGAGCAAATACCCTTTCCAAACTTCTGCGTGCACTTGAGATTCTTAAAAGGAGCTATCTACACGGCAAAAGTTTAGTCTATTTTAATTCTGACATTTCTGTTTACAAAAATATGAAGCTTTATTTATATTAAACATGTCCACAATGGGTTTCTATAGTGATAAATTTTCAGGAAGATGTCACTTCTTCTACTTGAGACATCAGTCTGAGGCCAAGTCAGGGAATACAGAATAAATCCTGACATGATTCTGAGCCTCCGAAAAACACCAGGGAGCCTGTATCCCTCATTGCAAGATTGTAAAAGGTACTGTTCAGATTCTGACAGCCCTGCTGGGGATAAAGAAGAACTTAGTGCAATTATTATTATTTATCTTCCAAATGGCAACTGAATTCTCTCTGCTCTGCAGAATATAAAGGAACACATGACTCGGCGTATTCTTCATCACGAGTTCTCTGGTGCCTGTATTCTCCCCTTTTGTGTGGCATAACTGGGAAGACAGAACTGCTTGATTCCTACCATATTATTAACTCTAAATCACATCTGAAATGAAAGCCCTGCAAGGAGGATTTAGATAACGGCACATCAAAGAATAAATGCAGTCTAAAAATATTTGGTTTAAAACCTCATTCACAATGTGCCAAGTATTATTTTCCTTGACATGCTCTCTTGCTTGTCTTTGCAAAACTATAATCAGAATAATTCCTCACTCATATTCAATGGTGAAGAGGGTGGGGATTTTGTGACCCAGCTGGAAAATTTGTAGAAACTAAGGAAAGTCCAGTTCAAAGAACTCCTGAGTCATAAAAGTCTAGAGCAAAGACAAAGTCATGGTCATCTAAACTAACTTTCCTATTTTTAAAACCACAGAAACTGAGACCCCTCCCCGCCCCCCCCACCCCCGCAGATGGAGGTATATCGTGCTGAAGATCACAGCTCATTAATAGAAGAGCCAAATGTCTCAATCAGTCCTTTCTTCACTCTGTCACTTTCTAGTCTACTGTATTAACTTTTCACCAGATATTCACTGAACATCATTATAGGCCCTTTGGAAATCCAAAAATGAAGCAGAGATCTCAAAGAGCTAACAGTTGAACAAGAGGAAGGACTTGTATACTGATAACTACAAGAGCAGGCACTGTGATACATGAGAGATAGGGGCACTAAAAGAGAAAATCAGAGAAAAGAAATTCAAACTCCTATAGAAACAAACAGATGATGAAAACATGTAAAAGAGTCTGTGTATGATTGAAGGGATTAGTGAGGATTGGGGCAAATACAGAATCCAAGGAGTTTACACTGTCAGCTCTAATTATCACCAAGTAAGAATGCAGGCCGTTTTTTTTTTTCAAGAGAAACTAAGAATCTCAATTGTGTAAAACTGTCATATTTTTAAACAGTGTCAACTAAATAAAATCGTGTTAAAGTTTCTAATTTTGTATATGCGTTATCCGGAAAAGGGAGGGAATGATAAGGAAAAGAGAGGAAAGGGATAAACTAGACATGATTAAAGGCTGTGGGGCTGAGATGGCCATTCAGGTAGGATGCTAAATGTTATGCAAGTTCATGGCTGACCTTGTCCTGGCAACCCCTTTCCTCGGGATCCTGTTATATGCCATATGATTTTGGTGGTTTTGTTTTAGAGTGAAGTAATTACTGAACTATCTATTCTGAATGTCTTTTCATTATCTCAATAATAATGCACATTTTCTGAGTCTAACAGGCTTCATATGTACCCTGGGTACAAGCATTCGCATTTTTCTTACCGATTGAGATGTGAGACGTCTCTCTGCAGCTTTCGTGACACTCCTTTAAATCTTAGGTGGGCAGTGAATCTCTTCTATGACAAGTTCCTACTGAAACTACAAAACAGATGGGACTTGGCTAGAAATCATAAAGAACAGAGAGAAGCCAGCCATGAATTACGTTTGCCAAGAAATCCTCCAAAGTTATTCTGTATTAACTAGCATGGAATATACTGAAGACCCAGAAGACTGAAAGAATAATCAAGTAGTTGTTTTTGCCAAAGATTAGTGAAAGCTTTTTGATAGATATGAAGCACCTGCTTTCCTTCTCCCAAGACAGAGGTGGATGAAGCTTTCCTTTTAGACACAGAGTAGGTTAGGGTACAGTGCTTCCCCTGTGGCTCAGCAGTAGAGACTCTGCCTGCCAGTGCAGAAGACTCAGGTTCAATCCCTGGCTCTGGAAGATCCTCTGAGAAGGAAATGGCAACTCAGTATTCTTGCCTGGGAAATCCCAAGGATGGAGGAGTCTGGTGGGCTGCAGTCCATGGGGTTGCAAAAGGGCTGGACATGACTTAGCAGCTAAACAACAACAAACAGCTAAGGTCTAGGATGGGGAAGCAATTGGTACTCATGTCCTCTTTGCCACCCACGACAGGAGGTGCAGTGCCATTCAAATGTGAAGAGTGGTGCAGTAATGGTGTCACATTGAAGACACAGAGTCTGTCCTTTGTGACATTTGAAATAGAATATGGGCAGAGATTAATGCTATTTCAGCCACGTTTTGATGTAGCAGGAGACAGAAGTGATAGTGCCCTAAAATCAAGGTAAGGAAAGCATGGCATAACTCAAATTATGGATGATTTTTTTATTTTCCATAACTATTCTATTTTTTGAAGAAGAAACCATACAACCACTGGGGTAAACCGTTACTGAGTATTTACTGGGTGCATGGTATTGTCTCTCTGCTGGGATCTGTCAGATGAAAAATGCAGTTCTTAACATCTGCCATGCTCCTCTTCAGCCTCTCAACCTTACAAATGATGTTTCTTCTTTCTGTAATACGATTCCCTTCTACTCGTTCTTTAGACCTCAGCTTAAAAGATCTCTTCTCCTGAAGGCCTTTCCTGCTCCTGAAGGCCTTTCCTGCCCCTGCAAGGCTGGATTAATAGCTCTTTCCTATGAACCCTCATAAACATCTGTGCACATCTCTACTACAAGCCTGCACTTTCTGTGTCCTCTCTAAATGGTAACTGCAGCCAGTGATATTCAACCAGCCAGCCTTCTTCTCACAGTGCTGAGTATAGCCCCACACAATCAATGAACGACTGTTATGAGAATGAATACACAAAAGAACAAAGGAATGAATAAATATATGAATAAATGACTGCATGGGTGAATGAAACATACTTAAGAATATACTTAAGAGCGAATGACTTACTTCCTCTAAGGAATCAGGAAATACTTTACAGAGAAGAAAGCAATACTTGTGAGGACTTTAATCATTATTTAATTCATTTAGAAAAGTTTCCTTGAGGGTCTGCTCAGTACTGTATGCCTCTCTAGGTGATGGGCATACAGTCCAGAATAAAACCATCAAGGCCTCTGCTATCAGAGCTTACAGAGTAGGACTAAAGAGACTATAAACAATAAACTGATAAACAAATGATAAATAATAAGAACATTTTTGATAGTGATACATACTATGATGAAAATAAAACAGCATATGTGAGAGGGCATGAATAAAGGCAAAAATGAGTACAACTTTTCCAGAGTTTAACAAATCAAAACTATAATTTTGTTAAATGACTCTGCTCAACGCTCAAGCCTGCAGCTTACTCAGTGTTGCAGTTGTCTTCTGGAAGACATGCTGCTCTAGCTGGGCAAGGTCTTCAGTCTTTGCTGCCCCATCCTCTGCCTGCTTTAACATTGCTTCCCTTTTCTACCCTCACTCAACAAGATCCCTTCCTCCTACTCATTTAAGCCTAAAATCAAGCTCCAAATTTCTTATCATACAAGCTGTACCCTCTTTTCTCTCTTGAATCAAACGATGCAAGGAGAAGACAAGAAAATGAAGAAAAAAGTGTGTTATATTTGGGCTTAGAGTTAAATATAGGTCGGCAGTCAGCAGGCACTGAAGCAAAAGCGTCGTCTTCTTAGATGCGAAAAACAATACTGTGGCTTTCGACATGGACATGTAATAAATCTTTGGGTAGCATGAAATGGATGGCAGTCTGAAGTCCTTCTGCAAACCTATTTAACAATAATCAAGGAATGTGGATGCTAGTCAACCCAGAATACGTATTACAATCTAAAAACATCGAGTGGAAGCATTGAAGTGTCAACAGAGTTGTCAAAATTATTTCTTTGATTGAATATGAGCATATTCAATTCAGGCATTTCTTGACTCATACCCATAGGCATTATGGTTCTGTTCTATAAAAATCCCAAAACTTATTATAAGACTATGGATGAGTCAAATTCCACTCACATTTATTTCTTAGTAAGCTGTGCTCTTCCAAAATGTAATGTATAGATTTTAGATACTCAGACTAACAACAGCTCACATTCGTTGTCTGAAGCATCACTGAGCATGAATTATAATATCCATTATTCTAGCTTCTGCATCTCTAAGGCAAAAAAATTCAGTTTCATGGTAAATTTAAGATGCCCATATTACATGTGGAATCTCTCAATATAACATGCTGCTTCCAACTTGGAATTTTTTAAGTGGAAAAAATAAGCACTTTAAGAAAACCATGCCTAGAGAATAGATCTTAAAAGTTCTCATCACTAGGAAAAAATAATTGCAACCATGTATATGGATGGATGTTAGGGTTACTGTGGTGATGAGACACGGGTTTGATCCCTGTTCTGAGAAGATCCCATATGCCATGGAGCAACAAAACCCATTTGCCACAAATATTGAGCTTGTGCTCTAGAGCCCCAGGGTGTAACTACCAAAGCCCACGCACCCTACGGCCCTTACTCCACACGAGAAGCCACTGCAGTGAGAAGCCCACCCTGTAACCAGAGAACAGCCCCCACTTGCCACAACTAGGGAAAAGCCTGAGCAGCAACGCAGACCTAGCAGACAAAAATAAGTAAACAAACAAAATTATTGTTAAAAGGGGAAGAAAAGAACAAATGCAAAAAGAGGAGGAAATGAAAGCTGTTTTCTGTTCCACTAAAACACAATGACAAGTCCTTTCTATTTACTGATTCACTCAACAAATATTAATAAAAACCTGCTATGCAAACTGTCATTGTGCTCATTGCTGGAATGCAATGGGAGTTACTTTCTAAGTAGGAAGATATTGCTCAAATAATGATTCAGATAAAAATTAAATTACAAAGGACACAATGGTTAAAAAGGAAAACCTTATGGTGCTTTAACAGTAAGTGACAAAAGTCAGGGAAGGCTTCCCTGAGGAAGAAATAAACGCTGTGAGATTTATGGGAGTTAACTGGGTGAATGGAGGGTAGCTGGGGCGTGGGGTCAGGGAAGAGATTTCCAAGCAGAGGAACTGCATAAGGTTCCATCAAAAGGGCCAGGATGGATGAAAAGGATCATTGCGAGGTAAAGGTGTGTTGAAGCCAGACCTTGCAGGATCCTGGTAGCCACTTTAGATATTTCGGTCTTTGTCTTAAGAAAAGCAGTACATTCTTGAAGAATCTGAAGCAGAAGAATGATAATATGGTCAGTCATGTGTCATGTTTGAAATAATGTTTTGTTTAAGTATGCCTCATCCTTCGTTTTAATCAAATGAATAAAAATCTCTTTTGCTGTGCTTAAAGTGGTAAACAGACTTCCCCACCAAAAGTGTTCTTTGCTTATAAACATGTTTTTCTCACTAGCTGTTAAAGTTGTAAACATGTTTACCTCATTTTGTGTGAGCATAGAGCACTTCAGTTAAAGAAGATAAACATCTGCTATGCTTCAAAGATATAAACATATTTTGAAAAGTAAAGAAAGTTCTGGAATATAAGGGGTGATATAACTTGCAAAAACATTATACAATCAATGATGAGGTTGACCAATCAAAATGAGGTTGATACAACTGCAAACTAATCAAATATGAGGCCCTTCCAGAGTGCCCAGTTCCCCTAATTAGCATATAGGTCTCCTGGCCAGACTATGAAGCACATTGACTCCCTGAGGCCTCCAGAATGTGCAGAGCCACCTACAAATTACCACATGCAGACCATCAGGTGAGCCTTGCAATAAGACCAGGAGACAAATCTGCTGGAAGTGAGCAATGGCTGAGCTAGTGAGAAAGACTGTCAGTCACTGGACAGGAATCTTGTGCCCTCTACCCCATTCCATTTTGCTTGCTTGAGGATGTCACTTAACTTCTTTACAAAATCTTTAAAAAGTGAAAGCTTTTTGAGCTCAGTGGTGTTTATCTGCAATTTCTTTTGGTCTTTTCAATTCATCAAATCCCCAAACCTAGGTCCTTGTTTTGACCTGAGGTGTATTTCCATAGACTAAAAAATGACATGCCTTTAGAAAATCTCTTTTAGACTAGATGAAGAACTGCCATCCAGGACAGCCTTTACTTTTTTTTTTTTTTTGCTGGTTTTTCTTCATCTCTCTGATCTAAAAATGTTAGAGCAACTCAGGCATCAGTGTCTTTTTATATTGATATAATTACTCCCTTAGTGAAATCATTCAATCTCATGGCTTAACACATTATCAAATGGTGAAGGCTCTCAAACTTCTTTTTCTAGTCCAGCTTTTTCCCTCTGAACTATAAGTTCATAAATCCAACTGTCTGATGGACCATTCTACTTAGATGTTTAATAGGCATCTCAAACTACACATGGACAGATACAATGTTTTATCTTCCTCATGTGGTAAATGACAATTCATTATTTCATACACTTATTTCATATGCTATAACGACTTATCAAAATATCCTGTTGGCTCCACATTCTAAATATACCAAAACCCAAAGAACCTCTTATCATCTCTATTGGTACCATGTTGGTTTAAATTACCATTTTCTCACACAAGATTACTGCAACACTTGCTTACCTAGTCTCCTTGCTCCTGCCTTGCCTCTTTCAGTCTATTCTCAACATATTAATCAGAAAGTTCCTGATGCAGCATAGATCTGATCATGTTATTCCTCTGCTTAAATACTTCAATAGTTTCTCATATAATGTAGCATGAAAGTTAAATTCCTTAAAGTGATCTACAGTGTCCTTGAAGAGGTATTTCCATGTTATTTCTCTTATCTTACCTGTACTGTTCTTTCCCCTCCATGCTGTTTATTGCACACATTCGTTCACTCCTACCTTGGGCCTTGAACTTAAGTTTTTCTGTACCTAGAATAATCTTCCTCCAAATACCCATGTGGCTCACACCTTCATTTCCTTTAGGCCTTAACTCAGATGTCACCTTCTCTGAACACAGAGGTGTTTGACATCCCTAATCCTTGCACACATCTTACCCCTCATTTCCTGCTTTATTTTTCTCCAGTATTTATCACCATCCAACATCATCTATATTTTACTTATCATTTTTTTTGTTACCACTGGTATAATTTTGATTGTTTTAATTACTTGACAAAAACTTACAAAGCACTTTCTATATGTCAAACACTATATTATATAAACACTAAGTGCTTTACATATTTCAATGTCTTTAATATGATTATTATGAGATCAGGACTATTATTATTCCCATTTTACAGTTGAGGAAATGGAGGCATAGAAAGGTTATTTACTTATTTATCTTGTTCATCATCTGTCTCTGCCACTAGAATGGGCCTTCCCCAGTAGCTCAGTGGTAAAGAATCTGCCTGCAATGCAGGAGACGAGGGAGACATGGGTTCAGTCCCTGGGTCAGGAAGATTCCCTGGAGGAGGAAATGGCAACCGACTTCTATATTCTTGCCCGGCAAATCCCATGGACAAAGGAGCCTGGTGGGCTACAGTCCATAGGGTTGCAAAGAGTTAGACACAACTGAGAACATACCACCACTAAAATATAAGCTCCTGAGGACATTTTTGGTCCATTATATTTCCTCTTATTATCTCCAATGGCCTAGAAAATTGCCTGACCCTTGGCTGTTGCTCAATAAATTGATGCTGAACAAAAGAACTTGGATTCAGGGCATGGAATAGGGCAGTGTGACGTTTATACACCTTTTAAACTCATTACATTGAAATAATATCATATGTATTAAGAAGTATGTCTACCTACATGAATTAGCAGAATAAGGGAAGAAAAGAATGGGAATGGGAAGTACAGGGGGAAATAATAAAATATGAAATAAGAGAAGCGCATTACAGGGACTGATGATGACAGTGTGCCACGAACTGAGAAATATGAGTCAACCAATTCTCCACACCTGGGGTCCCAAAATAACCACACACACCATCAGGAATCACTCTTTCCAGACAGTGGAGGATGGCTTGTTGGGGAAGGAGTCAATGTGAAATATCCAGATATGAATCCATAGTGATTGTCCAAGTGAGATATGGTAGATGGGACTAGAATAACAGTGGAGATGGAGATAAGTGGATGCATTTAAAAGACACTCTGGAGGTAAAAGTCTATAGGATCTGATGCTGGATTGGCTATTGGATGAGAGGAAAGATAGATGTCAAAGATAATTCTAGATTTCTGATTCTGATGTTATCATTCACTAAAAAAGTGAATATTAGCGTGGGAATTTCTTCATCATTTTTGACCTGGTTATATATTTATAATACTTATTATCTATATAAAATGCATTCAGACAGCAATGTTTAATGTTAACACTATAGTATTTTTTATCAATAGATGCTTAAATTATGTCTTATATGGAATTCATGTTCTGTATTTTCTCATTCATTTCAACTTCACATAAAACGATGAACTAAATTGAGTCCAGTTAGCACTTTAGATTATAGAAAGTTACTAGATTAAAAAAATAATCTTTAAAGCTCAGGGCTTTGGGCTTTGCAAAGCATTACTTAAATAAATTGAGGTAGTGACAAATGAAGAGTATAGAGTCTGATAACATAATATAAAACCCACAGCAATTATTGGTAGTTGGCGGAGGTCAGTTTAGTTGAAGCATCTTGCAAGCATCTTGTGATAAACACAAGCACAAATTTAAACTGAAATTTAAAAGTGAATATCTCTAAGTATTTAATCATTCCTACCCCTATCTTTCTATTGCATGCTGTACCTTTATGATAGCACTTATCACTTTCTGCAGTGAATTATAATTATCAGTGTTACATGTCTTGTGTCTCCTACTCAATTATAACCTCTTACTGAGAAAAGACAATGCCTCATTGTTTTTCTCCTACTTGTCACCCACACATTGCTTATATATAATGTCCACTCAATACGGACTCAATGTTTGTAGAATTCAATTATCTTTTAAATTATCAACCTTAATTTCTGCTGAGACTATTTAAAATAATCTGGATCCAAACCAGTTAAGGAAATGAAAATGACTTTATAAGCACGAGCTTGGATTTGATGAACCTAACTGCTAGACTCTGAAGCATTGTAAGGCTGTACTAATGCATACCCTTTTCAAATAATTTTTCATTTTCTTTTCTTTTTATTCCCCCCCATTCTTGTTACTGTTACAGTTCTGTCCCAGCTACATACAAAATCTGACTACTGTATTTCAGCATCTGAAAAGCAGCTCCTTGGCAAGAAATGATAATAAGAACCTGTGTTAACAGAAGTTTGACTTGTGCCAATCTCATATAAAAGAGGAAACTAAGGGAATTTGTATGTGGAAGTGCTTAGAACAATGATCAATAAATCTTCAACGTATCTTAATTCCTCTCACATACTACTTTTCCCCCTACACTTCAATTTAGTTTCAGGAAATAATGAGTATTTGAGGTAGTTGGACACATCAATAAATAAAACAAAAAGAAAAATACCTGCCTCTGTGAAACTTACAGTCAAGTGGAGGGAAACAGAAAAAAGAAAATAAGCAGCATAAAAGATGGAGAGAGAAACAGAGGGAGAGACAGAATATAGACACAAATGTATGCTGTTAGAGGTGATGATGCCAAGGAACAAACGATTAAGTAAAATAGGGAAGTAGGGGCTGGGGATGTGAGGGGTGTGGACAGGCAAGTGGCAATATTAAGTCAAGTGGTTAGAGTAAACCACACTGTGAAAACAAGACCTGAACACAGTTTTGAAACATCTGCAGGAATAGGTCAAAGAGGGGAGAATGTTTTGGGCAAGAGGGTATAGCTAGCTCAAAGGCCTGGAGGTGGCCATGCCTGATATTATTGAGGAACAGCACAGAAGCCAATGTGATCGAAGGGGGGTAAGCTAACGGTAGGTTTTAAGGCAGAGAAGTGAGAGCTGGGTCACAGGAAGCCTTGAAAGACATTGTAAGAACCTTGGCTTCAATTCTAGGTGAAGAGTCATCACAGAGTTCTCAGCAGAGGAATGACACAATCGGACTTGGATATTTAAAGAATCTGGCTGCTGTGTTGAGAATAGACCGGGGTTGGGGATGTGGAATCAGAGAGACTGGTTAGGAAGTTATTACAGTAATTCAAGTGAGAGATGGTGGCTGGGACCAGGATGATGGGGATATAATTAGTGAAAAGCAGTCAGCTTCAGGATATACTGTGAAGGTCCGGGCAACAGAATTAGCTAACACACTGAATGTAAGATGTGAGAGAAAGAGGGGAGTTAGGGGGTCCCTCCAGTGTACATGGCTTACAAAACTGGCAGGTTGGAGCTGTCGACGAGGATGATGTGAGGGTCCTGAATAGGGGAGAGGTGGTCAGTTCAGTCTGGATGTGCTGGATTTGAGACGTCTATCTGAGGATTTACCTTTGAACTTCTTAATCGAAACGCAGCTTTGAGATTACGATAAATAGAATCTTTGTCTGTCTAATCAATAACGTGTATTCACAAAGCAAGAGGTTCATTTGTAGCAAGGATTAGATGGCTTGTGCAGGGTTCCAAAGCATGACGATTGTTCTCATGAACAGTTGTTCTTCCAAACTGCCATCTAGGCATTAAGTCATAGCCTTGGGCCGAATCCTCTGAACTATTTCAGGGAAAACCTGTCAGGGGTAATGATTCCAGTCACCCGAGAAGGGGGTTTATGAAAAGCCCCTTGTAATGAAGACATACAACTAGCACTCATTAAGAGTTTGCATCATGCCAGACACACTGTCCCATGATCTCAGTCAAGGCTCACACCCTTCCTGTGACTAGGTCCTGGAACTATTTCCCAGCTTACATAAAAGGAAAGAAATCACACAGAAGTTAAGCATTTTGCTAGTAAGGCACAGAGCTGGGATTTAAATCCAACGTTCCGACTTTTGAGTCTAAAAGTTTTGCACCTTCTCCCTGCAGCTTAAGTGTTCAAGACCTGTAAAAATACAGTCAGCACTCAGAAGGTACCTTTGACAGCCAGTCACCACGTCTTTTATGGCAACTGAGGTTAGAACAACAGGTGCTGCGAGGGCGGGAGGAGCAAGCATGTGACTAGTTGGCACTCAGGGAAGATGGGGTTGGGGTTACAGAGTATAAGAGTTAAAGACCTGGGAGGGGAAGATTAGAACTCCCAGATATCAAAGACAAGTTCTTCAGCTTGATTCTCCCTAAGATTAATTGTCCTCTGGAGAAAGCCTGTTTCAATAAAACCCAGGGGAGGTTTTTATGACATTAACTGATTGTAATCATACCTTGGATAGATTGCAGGTTCAGCTCCACCCCACCTCAAGTCACAGATTTTTTTAAAAAAGCAACTCAAGTCACAGAATTTTTAAAGCAACCCACAAATTCTTTTGATTTCCCAGTGCGTATAAAAGTTATGTTTATGCTACTGAGTGTACAGTAGCATTATGTCTAAAAAAAAACCAACATACCTTAATCAAAAAATACAGTTGATTGCTAAAAATTACTAAGCATCATCTGAACCTTCAGTGAGTCATAATCTTTTTGCAATAGCAACGTCAAAGATCACTGATTACAGAGCACCATACAAATATACTAATAACAGTAATCAACCAGTTTGAAATTTCAGAACTACTGAAGAGTGACACAGAGGCATGACGTGAGCAAATGCTGTTGGAAAAATGGTGCCAACAGACTTGCTCATCTCAGAGTTGCCTCAGATTTTCAATCTGTAAAGGAAGCAGTATCCACAAAGTACAGTAAAATGAAACACAATAAAATAAGGTATGCCTGTCCTTTAAGTTAATGAAAAGTACATACATGGTGAACTTGTGTACAAAAGGATAATTTGTTTAAAGTTACCTAGAAAGAAGAATTTTATACTGAAATTTTATTGAGTTTACAGTTGGTGAATTGGAGTCTAATTTAAAATCTGCCCATGGCTAAACCCTTTATTAGCACTTACACACTAGGTTTAACTGAGAATTCCCTTTTTCTCTTTTTACAGCTAGCTTTGTTATGACTTCCCTGGTGGCTGAGATGGCAAAGAATCTGCCCGCAAATGGAGAGACCTGGGTTCGATCCCTGGGTTCGATCTCTGGGTCAGGAAGATCCCTGGAGAAGGGAATGGCAACCCACTCCAGTATTCTTGCCTGGGAAATCCCAGGACAGAAGAGCCTGGTGGGCTACAGTCGGGCTACAGTCCATGGGGCCGTAAAGAATTGGGCATGACTGAGCAACGAATGCTTTCATTTTTCACTTCATTATGATTAAAGAGAACTTCTAGGGCAGTCTCTGTCAATAGATTAACTATGGTGACATCCACAGTGTACACGTCAGGTGGTTCCAGGAAGCAGGCAGGGTACACAGGACGTCATTCCTTTTATTAGTACTTGCTCACCTTCAGAGAGACGAAATCTCACTTCTTTAACCCAGACCTACACAGTAAATGACAGTTGATAAAATCTTTAAAAATATTTAAGATGGAAAATGGTTGAGGTGTTTTGTTTTAGCATCTGGCATCGTTTGTTTTTTAAATGAAAGAACCACTGTGCCTATCAATCACTTTATGTCCTTGGTGTTATTTACTTCCTTTTGTTCTAAGTTTTTGACACTTTACGTTCAAGTGATTGAAGAGCCTTTCTTGCAAGGCATTTGTCTGCTACCTGGTGGTCAGACAGAAAATTGCACTTTCTTTTTTTATTTATTATTTTTAGAAAATTGCACTTTCAAACACTGAAAAATCATATGCCTTCTGAACTACATTAGAAAATATTAATATTATTATTATTTTCTAATAAAATTTTTATTTTCTAATAAAATAAAATATTTCAAATTGGCATTCAGGAGTCCATTGTCTCTCATCTTATCAGCAGGTGGGTCCTGCATTAGGTTAAATCGTTGTTGTTGTTGTTTTTAACTTCACTGAGGCTTCAAATATCCCTTTCATTATAATATCCTAACATTTATACAGAGAAAGTTTTGTTTCATTTTTATTGTACAGAGCTATCCTCTGGGACATCAGGTGTTAGGGAACCAAAATGTGGAAAAGAGAGATTGAGTCATTCTTGGAACCGGGAGGAAGACTGGTGTTTCACAAGATGTTTCTGAATTGCTGGAATGATAGGTAAGATCTAGGCTTTTCCCTGGTTCATATTCTTTATAATACACACACAGACACACATACAGGAACAAAAAGGAAAGGCTTTTCTTGGCAGTAATTATTCACTTTTTATGATTTTCCATTTTGATATCCAGGCCCAAAGCAGTGTGGCGACTGTTCAGTCTATTCCAAAATTCCTAGACAGACAACTGCATCAGCTTCTCCTCTGTAGGTTTTCTCTCCTGTAAGTTAAGTCCTGAAATCCCCTAAATCATATGCACACCCAACAGGAGGTAGGCTTACCCTACCCATCTGCAAGTAACTCTGAAAATCTGTAAGCAGAGGCAGGATGACTGTGAAACTAATGAGACTTAAGCTTTGGGCTCCTCACAGCAGCCAGCCCTGCGAGAGGCCCTAGCAAACGTTTTCATACCATCGTGTGTTTCTATACGATTTGCAAAAAATAAAGGCTTTTAATGTAAGCTGTTAAAACCATTTTTTACTATGACTGGTCCTTCTTTATAGTTCCCCTCCAGTGGCCTTGGGCATTTTGAGTTTAGGCCAAGAGTACATTGAGTTACAGATACTCCATTTTATCTGTAATTTATAAAGACAGCTTGGAATGTTTCAATAAAGCGAGAAATTATAAACTCTTGATATGGATATTTATGGATATAATTTTGTCACTTTAAAACGTATTTAATGATGAACTGAGAGGACATTCCAGCTCATATGACTGAAATATGAAAAGAAAAGATCACAAAAATAGTGATTAAAATCAATACCATTTAATCTGACATTGAAGAGAAAATTATAGCAATGGAAACAATAAAATCAGATCCTATCCAAAAAAGCAGTTCATTAAGAGGTAAAGATAAGCTTGAATGGAATTAATAAGTAAGCTCTTGGCTTGCTAGATAATCCAATCAAAAGAATGTTTTAATATTTCACATGAACAGAGGGGGAAAAGATTTGTGTTTTTGTAGATTTGATGAGAAACACTGACAGAAGAAGAAAACTTTAAAAGCTTGCAATGCACTACCAGTATATTACAGGGAGGACACCAATATCAATGTGTTTACAGACTGTTGTCCAAAAATGCCAGGCATTTCCGCAGCAAGGATGAGTTTATCTGTGATCAGCAGAGAATTGCAATTTGGGGTCTGCAACCATGGTGAGCCACATGCAAGTCCTTGAATAGCAAGAGAAGAACACAGAGATAAATAAAAGGAAGTCTGGAGGGCTGTGGCAGAGTCCAGAGCTTTTCACTGGCTGAAGCCCTCTGCCAAGAAAGAAGGGGATTCTTTTCCCTTCCAGATGGGCTCTGCTATACTTGCAGGCCATGAGAGCTCCTGTCCTGGTTTCCAGACTCTGTATAACTGAGGTTTCTCTTTGTTAATTTTTTATAAGAGTTTTGTCAATTCAAATACAATTCATATTAAGATAAATCACTGAGCAAAAACTGTTCTGTGAATTTATGACTTATATATGACAGAAAGTTTTCCAAATGAATCACAGCCCTAAAAAATTAATTTGATGTTCGAAATATGTTATAAAGTTGTAAGAAATTCATCTCAACTTCCAAAAATTTAAAAAAGAACAACAAAAAACAAAGTTTAATCAGCCAAATTTCAAGGAGACGGCTGAAAGATCTTTTTTCATGGAAAATATTTTTAAATCAATGTTGTATCATGAGGCAATTCAAAGAGTAGACAGCAAAAAGAGGGAAAAGAAAAGGAACAAAAGAGCAAGAAAGGGAAAGTTAGGAATTATGTAATATCTGGATTTTATGGTATTTGTCAAGTTGTGAAACTTTATAATTTCTTGTGATTTCTATTCTCACACTAAATAAATATGCAGCTTTTCACATAGTTTTTAAATTACTTTTCTTAACAAGTTTTGTTTTCCAACTCTCCTCAGTGTAAGTTTCAGGCCCCTCAAAACCAGCATCTACCCTCATGCACGCCTTCACTGTAACTGTTACCAAGGATAAGTTCCTTCTCAATTCTTCTACAGCAAGGGCTCTTTCTCTCTCACACACACTCAACAGTAATTAATTTCCTCTATGAATAAAAACCAGGGGGCTTCCATCACTAATTATTAGAGATATGCAAATCAAAACTAGAATGAGGTACCACTTCATACTGGTCAGAATGGCCATCATCAAAAAGTCTACAAATAAATAAATGCTGGAGAGGGTGTAGAGAAAAGGAAACCCTCCTACACTGTTGACGGGCATGTAAGTTGGTGCAGACACTACAGAGAACAGTATGGAGGTTCTTTTAGAAAACTAAAAATAGAGTTGCCATGTGAGTCAGCAACCCCATTCCTGGGCATAAATCCAAAAGAGATGAAAACTCTAATATGAAAAAATACACGCAACCCAATGTTCATAGCAGCACTATTTACAATAATCAAGATATGGAAGCAGCCTAAATTTCCACCAACAGACGACTATATAAAGAAGATATATAAACATATATATAATGGAATATTACTCAATCATCAAAAAGAACCAAACACTGCCCTTTGCAGCAGCATGGATTATCACACTGAGTCAGACAAAGACAAAGACCATATGATATAACTTACATGTAGAGTCTAAAAAATAATATAAATACATTTATTTACAAAACAGAAACAGGCTCACGGACATAGAAAACAAACTTATGGTTACCAAAGTGGAATGGGGAGGGGAGGATAAGTTGGGAATTTGAGATTAACAGATATATACTAATACACACACACACACACACACACACACACACACACATGTGTGTGTGTGTGCTATGCTGAATCACTTCAGTTGTGTCTGACTCTTTGTGACCAATGGACTCTAGCTTGCCAGTTCCTCAGTCCACGGAATTCTCCAGGCACAAATTACTGGAATGGGTTGCTGTGCCCTCCTCCAAGGGATCTGCCTGACCCAGGGATAGAACCTGAGTCTCTTGTGTCTCCTGAATTGGCAGTAATGCCACTTGGGAAGCACACACACACACACACATAAGAGATAACAATAAAGATTTATAAAGAACAGAAAACCGTATTTGATATCTTGTAATAACCTATAATGGAAAGGAATCTGAAAAAGATTCTAACAGATCTATAACTGAAATCAACTTTGCTGTACACCTGAAGTACTGTAAAAAAAAAAAAAACTATACTTCAATTAAAAAAAGGTTTAAAAAAATCCAATTGTTTCCAAAAACTCTTTCATTAACATAACAAAAGACACCTTTGTTCTCTTCACAGGAAACACCAAGGGTTTTAGGGGCTTTATGCCAGGAAGGGGGTTAAAGACCAAATACAGTCCTAACTGTGTATTCAAGAGAGATTGGTTCCAGGACGCCAAGGATACGGAAACCTCAGGACGCTCAAGTCTCACATAAAATGGTGTAGTATTTGCATACAAACTATGCAGCACATCATTTGGTTCACTTTAAACCACCTATATTTTACTTTTAATACCTATTACAATGTAAATGTTATGGAAATAGTTGTAAATAAAATGTAAATGCTATGGAAATAGTTGCAGGTATGTGGCAAACTTGAGGGTTACTTTTTTTAACTTTACGAAAACTGTTTTCCCAATATTTTCTATCTGAAGTTGCTGAATCCTTGGATGCAGACCTAGAAGATATGGAGGGATAACTGTATTTTTTGTTATAAATAATATCATTCAAGGCTGTGTCACAGGACCCAGAGGTAAGAATCAGGAGATGGGAAATATACAAAGTGCAGTGAATATTCAATTTACCAATATACTCAGCTTATGGCACCCAATCACACAACCTTGCACAAAGTTAGTCATGCAAAAAAAAGAGAAAACAAGGTTACGAACCACTCTGGAGAGAGACCCAGGAAGTGGCGTCTCTGCCTGACAGATGGTCTCCAGCTCAGCAACAGGTCTCACACTCATCCGGAAGGTGCCTTCTGTACCGACAGAGCTTCTGGCAGCATCCCTTTGGAACAGCTCTCAACAGCTTCAAGTCTGCTCAATTCGTTCATGGCCTCGTTGTACGAGTCTGCTGGTACGGTGAAACAATTATGCCCTCTGGGGTCTTGCCTCAATGAGATCCCCTTCAGTTTCAGTGAAGTCTTTCCACGGACATTATTGGACAAATTTATTATCTAAAACAACGCCCTCACAATCCTATACTGGACGTTTCAAAACAATGGCAGTCCACACTGGCTGCTGTGACTCTGTTTTGAATTATTGTTGTACTCAGCTAAAATCCTCTGAGTTTCACACACGATGAGTAGAAATCATAACACAACGGAAATCACATCATAACAGGCTCCTGTAACCACAGAAAGTGAAAGTTGCTCAGTCGTGTCTGACCTTTGCGACACCATGGGCTATACCGTCCATGGAATACTCCAGAACAGAATACTGGAGTGGGTAGCCTTTTCCTTCTCCAGGGGATTTTCCTAACCCAGGGATAGAACCCAGGTCTCCCCCATTGCAGGCGGATTCTTTACCAGCTGAGCCAAAAGGGAAGCCACAGAACCATCCCCAAACCGGCTTTGTCCTGTTCCTAACAAGATGCTGCGGTGTTTTGCAGAAAAACAACAAAATTGCAAGTCACACAGCTGGAGCATGCATGGAGGAAAAATTATAACCTTGAACACTACCTGGAACCAAAGTTTTGGGAAACCAAAGGTCCAGAACTTGACCGGAGCCTGAAGAAGTGAATGGTCTGAAACCTCGGAAGATTGTGTGCTGAAGCCTCTTTACTGTGTTGTTGTTTAGTTGCTGAATGGCCAAATCCCAAAGCGCTCCAGTGGGAACCTACCCCGCCAGTGCTTCTGCATACTAGCCCTGCTCTCCAATTCATAATATGTCTGACCTCATCCCAGATTGGGAAGACATATTTGAGCCCCTCCTCCCGTCTCCTTGCAGGTGGACCTCTCAAAAACCAGTACCACAATACTGGAGTCTGTGAGCCTTTGGCAGTGAATTCGGTCACACTGTTACCTGATTGATTAAATTTTGAAGCAAGTCCTTTGTTAGGACTTTAATCTGAGGTAAGCACTCACAATGGAAAGGAAATGGCAACCCACTCCGGTACTCTTGCCTGGAAAATTCCATGGACTGAGGAGCCTGGTGGGCTACAGTCCATGGGGTCGCAAAGAGTTGGACACAACTGAGCGACTTCACTCACTTCACTCAAGCACTCACAAAGGATTTTTTCAAAGTTCAAAATTAGAATGTAACAATTATGATAGGTTTATGGGTTTATTGAAGAATCTCTATACCTTATGGGGTTTTTTGTTTTTCTTTTTTTTTCCCCGAGCAATGTTTTGGTGACTTTCTCCCTTGCAGTCCTTATTGGCAATATCATGGACAGAATCCACAATTTTCTGGTAGCTTATTTTATTGAAATTAAATCTGATTTTATTTAAAATTGCAATCTTTATGTTTGATACACAATTCTACAGAGTGTACATAAGCTGATGTTCAAAGTGTGGTTGATAGATTCTTTCTGGCCCATGAGGTTTGCTACTGGTCAGAGGCAAAGTCAGTGAGAATAAGCATTTAGCAGCTTGTTTGGTTCCCTGACAGGGCTTCCCCAGAGGCTCAGTAGTAAAGAATCTGCCTGTAATGAAGGAGCTGCTGGAGACTCGTGTTGGATCCCTGGGTCGGAAGATCCCCTGGAGAAGGAAATGGCAACCCACTCCGGTATTCTTGTCTGGTGAATCCTATGTACAGAAGATTCAGCTGGTGGGCTACAGTTCATAGGGCCTCGAAGAGTTGGACAGGACTGAAGCGACTTAGCACGCACGCACATAGTGACCTGACGTTGATGTAACATCCAAGCCCCTCCTCTAAGTTCCACACTTCATCACATGGACAAAGTGACATGTCTGAGGCCCTCATCTGTGAACCTTGAGGGTCAAAGGGAATTGGGATGAAGTGGACATTTGTCCGCACCTTCTTCTCAGGTACCACATTCCCTGCAAATCCTGCTGGCACAAACCTTGCATGGGGCCCCACAATCTTCAGTCTCTTTGTTTATGTATGTCCACACTCCTCAAGGAAACTGTCTCAAAATTCTCCCAAGAATGCTCTCACAGCACTCAGCTGCAGAAGCAATGGCAACATTGGGGAAGGATAGATTTCTGCAATCTTCCAGCTGGGGTGTGAGTTTCTAGCAATTTTTTTCCCTTAAAGTCACCTCTACTCTTTATGAGAGATTGTCTTGAAGCTCCCCTCTCTCACATGGCTTGGCCTGGTTAAGAATGGAGGTGGAGATCGAAAGCTTTCTCTCCAAAAACTGCATTTGCTACATCTCTCTTTCCCTCTCTCCCGTTAGGTGGTACCTGAGGGGTTGAAGTGAGCTGGGCTAGTTCTACTACCTCTTAGAAAGTCCAAGGTTTTCTTTAGATTATGGGAATGTACGGTAATTTCTGATTTCAGCTTTGGACTTTAGCCATAATTCTAGCCAACAGAAAACCAAATTCTCTCAACATCCTATTATATCTGCCTTAGTGGATTGCATTCTGTTTGAGAAGAAAAGGTTGAAACCACCTGTGATGATTAATTTTATGTGTCAACTTGACTGGACTAAGCAGTTCCCAGAGACCTGCTAAAATGTTTCCTGGTGTGTCTGTGAGGGTGTTTCTGGAAGAGGTTAGCACTGGAATCAGTAAACCAAGCAATTATCACTCTCACCTGTGCAGGTGGGTAGTCATCCAATCCATTAAGGGCCAGAGTAGAACAAAAAGGCAGAAGAAGGGTGAATTTGCTCTCTGCTTGAATTGGGACATCTGTCTTCTCCTGGTGTCTAACATAGGTGCTCCTGGTTCTCCAGTTTGCAGATGGCCAGGACTTCTCCGACTCCATAGTCACAGGAGCCAATTTGTACAAGAAGTCTCCTCATATATATGTCTATATTACTGGTTCTGTTTCTCTGGAGAACCCTGATACACGATCCTGTTCGCTGTTGCTTTCTACACAGGCAGCTGGGAACCCAAGCAGCAGCTATGCACAGTAGTCTGACTTCTGATGAGGGACAGCAATCCAGAGTCCGGAAAATTCCTGACCTTTACTCAGCTGCTTCCTTTTCTAATAAGGAAGCCACATCTAGACTTCCATATGCAGGCAGTCTATTTCTCTGAAAGACTTTGCAAGGATTAAAATGTGCTAATATCCATGAAGCTCTTAGAACAGTACTTGGAACATGGCAAGCACTTAATAAATGTTACCTGTTAACTCTGTTAACTTTGTCTACTGCGGATGCGTTTCCAAGCATCTTATTTCAGTGAAAGGGTACTCGTGGATTGACTGCAAAAATGGCTCAGTTTTCTGTCCCTCTGTGTATGTATGCCCTTTGCAATGAACTTCTCTTTTCAAAAGATAGAGTTCACCCCTAATCCTTGAATGTGGGATGGTCTTGTGACTTGCTTTTGTCAGAAGAATGTAGGGGAGGTGACATTGTGTCACCTGGCTTTTAACTCTCAAAAAAGACTTTATGGACTTTTGCTTTTGCTCTCTCTCTTTTTTTTTTTTCATTTTTAAAAAATTTATTTTAATTGGAGGTGAATTACTTTCCAATATTGTGGGTTTTGCCATACATTCACATGAACCAGCCATGGGTGTGCATGTGTTCCCCATCCTGAACCATCTTCCCACCTCCCTTCTATCTCTTGATTTCTTTTCCCTTGCCAAGCCCAGACCATCCTGCTGGAGGATAAGACACCATGTGCAGGACTGCTGAGGCACTTCAGTTGGGAGTCAACCAACCTAGCTACTGAGCCGATGGTCAACTGATTACGGACACTCAGAGAACCGCAGCTAAACCTACAAGGACGTCCTGTCAGAGCTCAGTGTAATTTGGTGGGCTTCAGAATTAAAACTGATTCGTGATTCTTGTTTTAATCCAAGATTGGAAATAGTGCTCCGCCTCCAATCAATGTCTGTCTCAAAGCTAGTCCGGACTCCTTCCATACCTCTCAAATCCTACTCAGATTTTACCATCCATTTAAATTGGTATCTAAGAAGATTCTTAGAATTCACTGGGTATTGTGTTATCTCACCTGTTGGTGAACCCCCTTTTTGATATCTGCATTACTTTGTGGTTCTTCTCCTAACTTGTCTTGAATAGAACTGTTAGTATGCTACTCTTCCTGGATTTCCTGCAGCTAACAAATGATACCCAGTAGGCATGTGGGTATAACCTAGGCTAGCCAGTCATGCCACCTGTTTCCTATAGTGCCTCAGGAGGTAAGCACCAGAGCCAAGCACGGCCATTCAGAGTCTGCCTACATGATACAGACTGTAAGAATAAGAATCCAGTTTCCTTTTTAGATTAAGAGCTATAAGGACCTATGCTGGATGGTGCAAAGACTAAGGGAGGAACAGACAAGGAAGAGAAACCAAGTTGCAAGGAGAACAGGGTCACAAACAAAAAGAGGAGGGACAAGCAGAGCTTAGGAAAGAGCTGAGGTGAGAATTCTGTCAACAGTGAGATCTCAGACCTGACCTGCTTTGCCAGTAGTGAATTCTTTTTTCACTCAGCTCTATTGAATCTTGTTTTGTTTACTTGCAATGAAACAGAATCCTCCCAATCAACCTGTGAATTGAAAGAGGTAATAGGAATCATCATCCTAGGGCTTTATCATTTCTAAGTAGGTTGACAACATCTTGGGTTGTCTAAATTGGGGCACTTCTGAGAGTTAAAGGGGGTGGTATTAGTAATTATTCTGAGAAGACAGATGTTAGCTGAGACTGTCCCTAGATTTCCTAGGGGGGAAAAAAATGAGCCTGGGTCTGCAAAGCTAAGGACCAGATGCTGGAAAAGTGTTATCAAAAATTCAGGTATAGACCCGGTAAGGGTCACCTTTTGTGGCAGCCATTAGCCTCTCACTCTTAGAGCTCTTTTAGATACAATACAGTTAATGAAAAAAAGCCCATAGGAAGCAAGATTTATTGGACAGGTAGCAATTAAACTCTTTGAAATTTGAAATTGTATTCATGTAGCATATTTCTTGAACTTCTGTTTGTAATCATTCTAACAGAAAGAAAGGACAAAAAAAAAAAAAGAAGTGCAGTTCTAAGTGTGGAAATTTTCCTTTAGGATACTGTGGGTTTTCCTTTGGGGTTGGGAGGGAGGAATTAAATAAATATCATATTTAAATTAAATGTTGAACATATTGTTATATAAATGTCACACACAGATAAAACTTCGTGCTTGCCACACCAAAAACAAAACAAAACAAAACAAAACAAAAAAACACTACAATATGTGACTAACACTAGTGAAATGTTATGATTTTGATTAAATTTTATTTTTCAGGGTAAGCTAAAGCAGTTGAGACAATAATAATTATTTTTCCAAACCCCCATTCCAAATGCAGTGATTTGGGGGAGTTTGGAGGTGGGGAAGGACTAATGAAGAGTAGGTAGTTCTATGTTCCTTTGGAGAGCAGCCATGGAGAGGACCATTAATATAGGACTAGAGTCCAGTAAGAAGTGGTACTATGGTGCCCATCTTGTTTGGCTGTTGAGTTGAAACCCAGTTTTACCCTTCATCATTTTTCCCACAGAGCAAGCAACCAAATATGTGGGGATAAACCAGCAATAAAGCATTGTGTACGTGTGCAGAGGGAGTGGTGGTGGTGATGGTCATCTACCATTGTTTATATCAACCTCCAGATTCAGGGTTTTTTCCAATGAGTTGGTTGTTTGCATCAGGTGGCCAGTATCAGCTTCAGGTAAAGCTTCAGCATCAGTCCTTCCAGTGAATATTCAGGGTTGATTTCCTTTAGAATTGACTGGCTTGATCCCTTTGCAGTCCAGGGGACTCTCAAGAGTCTTCTCCAGCACCACAATTGGAAAGCATCAATTCTTCAGTGCTCAATCTTCTTTATGGTCCAACTCTCACATCTGTACATGCTACTGGGAAAACTATAGCTTTGACTGTACAGACCTTTAGTGATGGTTGGCAAAGTGATGTCTCTGCTTTTATATTTATGTTCTATTTTTTTTTAAAAAGTAAAAGTTTCTCAATAATTAAGACTTTTTTCTCTTTAAAAGTTCTGGTGTTGAGTTCTCAGTTCACATGTACTTCATGAGTGAGCTCCTGAGACTTGAGATAAGCCCCCCAAATAATCTGGAAGCCACTCTGTGAAGTTGACAAGTGAAAAGTAATTTCTTTTATGAAATATTAAGCACCCGTGCCATACGTAATTACTCATTTCAGGGGAAATCGGGATGATAAAGACACAAATGGATATACATAAGACAAGCAAAGAAAATCACTGAGGACCGCAGACCACAGTGAGATTTGATGATGGAGAAGATAACATCAGACCTGGAAAAATTAGAAAAAGCTTCTTGGAAGAAGCGCCATCTGAAATGGGCTGTGAAAGTTGAGGATTTTTTTTTTCAGGGGAAGGAGAGACATTTCAGAAATAATCAAAAGCTCAGGGGAAGAAACGTTCAGGAGTTTCCAGGAATAAGTAGTGGTCAACTTGGATGGCAAGACAGAGAATGGGTAAAAACAGTGCTATATAGTCGGGAAATACGCATCTCAAACCATGCATTAGGCCCAAGTATGGTTTGAGATGCGTATTGCCCAACTAGATAGCGCTTTTACCCATTCTCTGTCTTGCAGCATGGGGTTTCCCTCACACTCAGTTGGTAAAGTATCCACCTGCAATGCTGCTGCTGCTGCTGCTGCTGCTGCTAAGTCGCTTCAGTCGTGTCCGACTCTGTGCGACCCCATAGATGGCAGCCCACCAGGCTCCCCCATCCCTGGGATTCTCTAGGCAAGAACACTGGAGTGGGTTGCCATTTCCTTCTCCAATGCATGAAAGTGAAGTGAAAGTGAAGTTGCTCAGTCGTGTCCGACTCTTCGCGACTCCGTGGACTGCAGCCCACCAGTCCCCTGTATCCAAATGCAGGAGACCCCAGTTCGATTCCTGGGTCGGGAAGATCTGCTGGAGAAGGGATAGGCTACCCACTTCAGTATTCTTGGGCTTCCCTTGTGGCTCAGCTGGTAAAGAATCCGCCTGCAATGTGGGAGACCTAGGTTCAATCCCTGGGTTGGGAAGATCCCCTGGAGAAGGGAAAGGCTACCCACTCCAGTATTCTGGCCTGGAGAATTGTTGCTAAGGGTCAGACATGACTGAGCGACTTTCACAAAAACAAAAATGTTAGCATAGGGCTTCCTTAGTGGCTCAGTGGTAAAGAATCAGCGTGCCAATGGAGGAGACATGGCTTTGACCCCTGATCCAGGAAGATAACCTGAAGAAGGAAATGGCAACCCACTCCAGTATTCTTGCCTGGAGAACACTGTGAAGCCTGCCATGCTACAGTCCATGGGGTCGAAGGAAGTCAGACATGACTTAGCAACTGAACAAATGTTAGCATCTTAGCCTAACCCTGCAAGTTCTCTCTCTCTCTCTCACACACACACACAGATACAACCATCACCACCACAAGCAAATATTTTGGAATTTTTAGGTCATAATCTAATAGTCCGGTATCTTCACCACAGAACACTGTAGTCTCTCATTGCATTTAATTTCATCTTGAAGAAAAACTTGCAATATTTTTTAGTGTCATAGAACCCCATGATGGTATTTCATAGACCATGTACCAGGTTTCCATACCATCACGTTTCATGTTCTATGTTTTGCCTTTGTGAGGGGAGGACACTATAAAGTTATTTTCCATCATCATGTTAGTATTCTGGTTTAAAGAGTCTTGAGTAGAAATCTTACCTTTTTTTTTTTTTTTTTGAGGGACCTCTTGGAGGATTTTGAGCAAAGGAATAAATGCAGGGGGAGTTACCAAGCATCAAGATATAGAGAAATATATATGGGTAGAGGCCAGGGCCGGCGGCCGGAAGGAGCAACCCAAGGAGTGGTGGCTGCACAGGCACAGAAGGGCCTAGAGGAGCTATCCCACGTTGAAGGTCAGGAACGGTGGCGGTAAGGAGTTACCCCTCGTCCAAGGTAAGGAGCAGCGGCTGTGCTTTGCTGGAACAGCTGTGAAGAGATACGCCCACGCCAAGGTAAGAGAATCCGAAGTAAGATGGTAAGTGCTGCAAGAGGGCAGCAGAGGGCAGACACACTGAAACCATACTCACAGAAAACTAGTCAATCTAATCACACTAGGACCACAGCCTTGTCTAACTCAATGAAACCAAGCCATGCCTGCGGGGCAACCCAAGATGGGTGGGTCATGGTGGAGAGGCCTGACAGAATGTGGTCCACTGGAGGAGGGAATGGCAAGCCACTTCAGTATTCTTGCCTTGAGAACCCCATGAACAGTATGAAAAGGCAAAATGATAGGATACTGAAAGAGGAACTCCCCAGGTCAGTAGGTGTCCAATATGCTACTGGAGATCAGTGGAGAAATAACTCCAGAAAGAATGAAGGGATGGAGCCAAAGCAAAAACAATACCCAGCTGTGGATGTGACTGGTGATAGAAGCAAGATTCGATGCTATAAAGAGCAATATTGCATAGGAACCTGGAATGTCAGGTCCATGAATCAAGGCAAATTGGGAGTGTTCAAACAAGAGATGGCAAGGGTGAACGTCGACATTCTAGGAATCAGCGAACTAAAATGGACTGGAATGGGTGAATTTAACTCAGATGACCATTACATCTACTACTGCGGGCAGGAATCCCTCAGAAGAAATGGAGTAGTCATCATGGTTAACAAGAGTCCGAAATGCAGTACTTGGATGCAATCTCAAAAATGACAGAATGATCTCTGTTCGTCTCCAAGGCAAACCATTCAATATCACAGTTATCCAAGTCTATGCCCTAACCAGTAATGCTGAAGAAACTGAAGTTGAATGGTTTTATGAAGACCTACAAGACCTTTTAAACTAACACCCAAAAAAGATGTCCTTTTCATTATAGGGGACTGGAATGCAAAAGTAGGAAGTCAAGAAACACTTGGAGTAACAGGCAAATTTGGCCTTGGAATGCGGAATGAAGCAGGGCAAAGGCTAATAGAGTTTTGCCAAGAACATGCACTGGTCATAGCAAACACCCTCTTCCAACAACACAAGAGACGACTCTACACATGGACATCACCAGACGGTCAACACCGGAATCAGATTGATTATATTCTTTGCAGCCAAAGATGGAGAAGCTCTATATAGTCAACAAAAACAAGACTGGGAGCTGACTGTGGCTCAGATCATGAACTCCTTATTACCAAATTCAGACTTAGATTGAAGAAAGTAGGGAAAACCGCTAGACCATTCAGGTATGACCTAAATCAAATCCCTTATGATTATACAGTGGAAGTGAGAAATAGATTTAAGGGTCTAGATCTGATAGAGTGCCTGATGAACTATGGACTGAGGTTCATGACTCTGTACAGGAGACAGGGATCAAGACCATCCCCATGGAAAAGAAATGCAAAAAAGCAAAATGGCTGTCTGGGGAGGCCTTACAAATAGCTGTGAAAAGAAGAGAGGCGAAAAGCAAAGGAGAAAAGGAAAGATATAAGCATCTGAATGCAGAGTTCCAAAGAATAGCAAGAAGAGATAAGCAAGCCTTCTTCAGTGATCAATGCAAAGAACTGTACAAAAAAGATCTTCACAACCCAGATAATCATGATGATGTGATCACTAATCTAGAGCCAGACATCTTGGAATGTGAAGTCAAGTGGGCCTTAGAAAGCATCACTACGAACAAAGCTAGTGGAGGTGATGGAATTCCTGTGGAGCTGTTTCAAATCCTGAAAGATGATGCTGTGAAAATGCTGCACTCAATATGCCAGCAAATTTGGAAAACTCAGCAGTGGCCACAGGACTGGAAAAGGTCAGTTTTCATTCCAATTCCAAAGAAAGGCAATGCAAAAGAATGTTCAAAGTACCACACAACTGCACTCATCTCACATGCTAGTAAAGTAATGCTCAAAATTCTCCAAGCCAGACTTTTGCAATACATGAACCGTGAACTCCCTGATGTTCAAGCTGGATTTAGAAAAGGCAGAGGAACCAGAGATCAAATTGCCAACATCTGCTGGATCATGGAAAAAGCAAGAGAGTTCCAGAAAAACATCTATTTCTGCTTTGACTATGCCAAAGCCTTTGATTGTGTGGATCACAATAAACTGTGGAAAATTCTGAAAGAGATGGGAATACCAGACCACCTGACCTGCCTCTTGAGACATCTGTATGCAGGTCAGGAAGCAACAGTTAGAACTGGACATGGAACAACTGGTTCCAAATAGGAAAAGGAGTACATCAAGGCTGTATATTGTCACCCTGCTTATTTAACTTCTATGCAGAGTACATCATGAGAAACGCTGGACTGGAAGAAACACAAGCTGGAATCAAGGTTGCCAGGAGAAATATCAATAACCTCAGATATGCAGATGACACCACGCTTATGGCAGAAAGTGAAGAGGAGCTAAAAAGCCTCTTGATGAAAGTGAAAGTGGAGAGTGAAAAAGTTGACTTAAAGCTCAACATTCAGAAAACGAAGATCTTGGCATCTGGTCCCATCACTTCATGGGAAATAGACGGGAAACAGTAGAAACAGTGTCAGACTTTATTTTTCTGGGCTCCAAAATCACTGCAGATGGTGACTGCAGCCATGGAACTAAAAGACGCTTACTCTTTGGAAGAAAAGTTATGACCAACCTAGACAGCATATTCAAAAGCAGAGACATTACTTTGCCGACTAAGGTCCGTCTAGTCAAGGCTATGGTTTTCTCCTGTGGTCATGTATGGATGTGAGAGTTGGACTGTGAAGAAGGCTGAGCGCTGAAGAATTGATGCTTTTGAACTGTGGTGTTGGAGAAGACTCTTGAGGGTCCCTTGGACTGCAAGGAGATCCAACCAGTCCATTCTGAAGGAGATCGGCCCTGAGATTTCTTTGGAAGGAACAATGCTGAAGCTGAAACTCCAGCTTTGGCCACCTCATGCAAAGAGTTGACTCATTGGAAAAGACTCTGATGCTGGGAGGGATTGGGGGCAGGAGGAGAAGGGGATGACCAAGGATGAGATGGCTGGATGGCATCATGGACTCGATGGACGTGAGTCTGAGTGAACTCCAGGAGATGGTGATAGACAGGGAGGCCTGGTGTGCTGTGATTCATTGGGTCGCGAAGACTCGGACATGAGAGAGTGACTGAACTGAACTGATACAGGCTAATTGGAAAACAGTTTAAAGCTCACAAAACAGTGGGTTGCCATTTCCTTCTCTAGGGGATCTTCTCAACCCAGGGATCGAACTCAGGCCTCCCGCATTGCAGGCAGATGCTTTACCATCTGAGCCACCAAGGAATCCTATTCATAGGTAGGAATATTAAAAAAATGTGTAAGAGAAGAGAGTTGGAGACTTTTCCAAAGTAAAAATCTAAAGAATCTAAGAACTGATGTGAATGACAAATAAGGAAGGTCAGTAAATCTGTACAGAGAATAGCAGTATCTCCAGTAAAAATAAAGGTGTCGAGAGGAGTAAAGTATGGCTTTGGACAAAAGGCTTATGAGTTTCCTTAGTGCTGTATTACATGTGAAGTTAAACTTTGCAAAATTTTAGTTATTTAAAGGAGTAATTAGTTGGTAATAGGAAAGAGTGAAGAGATAAAAAATCTTCATAAGAAGACTCCTTGCTTCCACAAATAGGAACCAGCATTTAAGTTGCATCATATGCTCATTTAACTGTGAGGGGCCAGAGAGAGAACAAATTTAAATAATGAATATGATTCCTCTTGATGACTGAGATGTGAGCTGTGAGGTTACTGTTCCCAAAGGCGTCAGTTCTTGCTCACCTCTAGAAGCATGGACGCTGATCTATATGATTGTGGTAATAATGTTAGCCCAATCTCAATTTTTGCCGTTCACATTGGTTTTAGAACCTAACCCCTGAGTAGCATGATCTCACAGTGTGGTCTGTAAAGGAGAAAGGTGACAAACTTAACATCCAAACAATCAGGTGTCTGGAGCATTTAAAAATCTCTGTATATTCATCTTTAAAAGAATTTAAATTTGATAATGAAGACAGTACTTCCAATCTGGTATCTAGTACTTTTACTTCCCAGCAGCATAATACCACTTTGGTCAGGTTAAACCACTGCACAATTTTGCAGCTCTTTCAGAAAAATAATGAAAACAATTAGAAAGACACAATCACATGCAATGGTGAGAAAATAGTATTACTATCGCCCAATCTTTCCCCATAAATGTGAAATATCCTTGACTCATCTCCACACTGTGTATTTATTATAAGCCCTTATAGCAAGGGATTTTGTTTCTTTCAGGTTTTTTTGTAGCACCAAATAGACACAGTGGCTAACAATAAATAATTCTTAAAAGTCATTGCAATATTTATCGCATGTCAGAAACTGTCTGAATCTTATATGTTTATCCATTTCCCTGGCTTGATATATTCTTCATGAGAGTAAGTTGCAACATAAGATTGAGTTCCCATGCTGTTTCTGCCACTGATGTGGTTTGCTGATCACACTTTACTAATCTCTTTGTATACTACAATTTCAAAGTACTTTTTATATACAGTGATGCATTTATTTTAATGTAATGGTATCCCCCAAGCCACAGAAAATGCGAAGACATATGAGCTCTTGTGTTACACTGTGCGGGTTCAAATCCCAGTTCCATCTGCTGTATGACCTTGGACAGGTCACATACCTGTGCTTCAGTTTTCTTGTTGATAAAATGGAACCTACTAAAGAGAGTTGTTGAAGCGATTCAGTGATAAGAGTCAGAACTTAGTAAGAGCTATGGGTCAGTTATGAGTAAATTATTACCTACCTCACTGGCGTCTAACTATGGTTTTGGATTCCTTTAGCAGCATATTTGTGTGGTATTTTAGAAAAACAAGCTTACATAAATATGTGCAGAGAGCCTTTTATGATTTCCATGGCATAAGGGATTTCACTTCTATCAGCTGTGAAGAAGGACCCATGAGACGGTAAACTCTAATTAAATGCTAGAGCAAGTGTTGAGTTCCTCACAGCAAACTCCAAGGGGTGGCTAGATCTGTCTTGTTTGCCATTTTACATCCAAAACCTAGCATATAGTAGGTACACAATAAATGTTTGTTAGATGAATAAGCACATGAAAAAGTCTTAATTGCTATGTGACTAATCTTTAGCTCAGATATATTCTAAGGATCAAACAAGAAAGGAAAAGTGATTTTTCTGAAAGCAGGAGATTTAGAGATGGTGTCTCTGATCACAATGAAATGCCTTAGAGAAAAGTTGTTGATGAACACTGAAGGACATAGTATTAACAATATGCTTGATAATTTAAATTTTCTTTTTTAAAAGTTAAAATATTATATTTTACAAAGATTATAAATGGAGTTCCATGTATGGATCATAACTCAGGGAGCTTTCATAAATAACAAGAAAGGCTGAGTTTTATTCATTGTAAAAACTCTGAATATGCAAACATGCCTATCTAAGTGTTCTCAAACCCTTGAACCCTTTGAAGTAACTGATTTCAGATTCACATATCTAAAAAGTATGAAGAGTCAATTCCGGTTCCAATTATGTAGTTCAGAAATTATAATGCCCATCAGTATAAAATAAAGTGGTGAATTTTTTCAAATTATCAGAAGGTAAAACTCATTTATTTAATTTCATTCATTTATGTAATTGTTTATTCATTCAATAAGTATTAACTGAGTGCCTCTATTGTGCTGGGCATTTTCCCAGATGCTAGGAGAGAGCAGTCCACAAGGCAGTCACAGCCCTTTCTCAGAGATTTTATAATCTAGAGAGGGATGAGATGGGCAAGGCTAGCCCCATGTTTTGGGAGATTTTCCCTTATGTTGGTCTCCCTGAATCTCTGGAGCATTGATTTCTACTTCATGATGCTACGAAAGATGGTCTTACTAAAAAGCTGTGTTCATGACAAATCCAAACTAGCCAAAAGATGAGAAATTCAGACATTATTCACACATCCACAAATACCTATAGATGTTAAAAATAATGTAGACAAAATAGCTCAATATCTCAGAGTCCTATGGGCACAGCTTAGTAAAATGAACTGAGATCAGATCACTTTGATTTGTCACGGTTAAAAACTGCATTTGTAAATTGGGTGTAATCCATCTCTAGCAAAGTTCCTCAGAGACGGCCTTGAATTCTTAAAAAGCTCCTGAATGATAGATTTTGCATTTAGATCTCAGCATTGTCTTAAAAGATAGTGGTAGTTCACATAACTAGAGAATTCCCTATTGATTACATGATTGAGGAAGCACAAAATCTGTTATTCCTTCCAAAGTCAATTGTAATTTAAGCCCATTATCTCCCTGTGGATGTTCTATTTCAAATAGCAACAGAATCAAAATGTAAATGCCTCCATGAAAAGGTTTGAGGATTCTTTTAGCGAACTATGCTTTGTGTATTTTGCCTTCAAAAACCATAGCAGGAAAGAGTTTAGAAAAATCTGGCTACCAACCAGGTCAAGGGAAAGCACTAAATTTCATGAGGATCACTGATGAATAGTTATAAAACATTTTCACTCTTTTAATATCTCATTTGTTTATGATATTAAAGTCTGAGCTTCATATAGGAGCAACCTATGTCTTTATTTTGATATGATTTTGGACATCTCAGTGGCTCTAATGTGATCAGTAATAATAAAAGGCATTAATACAAGTTATGGTAATTTTTTCCTTTTCCCTCTGGCTTCAGTGAACCTTTAGGGAACCACAAGGGACCTCTCTAAGTCTTAGAGTTGGCTACTTTTGATGTAAACTTCACAGGAAGGCTTACATTTCAACAACTAGATTTTACTAAAGAAAACTGGCCATTTGGCTGGTCATTTGTAAGCAGAACCAATGTGACATGTAATCTGCCCTTAGATGCCTTAGGTGTGATGGACTACCCCTTCACTTAGATGACTTGGCATACATTTATTAGCACTTAATATTATGCAAATGAAGCATAAAATACAGACTTCTAAAAACACCAATGTAAGCTATCTGCTCATTTGACAGTTGCTTCTGTAACACCATGACAATATTTATGCCGATGTGAAAACACATGATAATATTAACCAACCACTTACAGCTAAATGAAAATATACCTTAAGCTCCAAATTTATACAATGTACTGAGATGTGTTGAAATGACCATTTCCTCATTATAAGGGTGCAATGATTTCCCTTTATGAGAGTATGTGGCATAGCCTGAATAACTTTAATATTTTTCTGTTAAATGATAACTAAAATATATGTTTTATTAAATTTTTCTTATAAAAATGAGAACTACCTCTTTCAAACTGAATCCTACTCACACATTCTCCATTCATTCCCTTTAGTCATGCTTATCTTTTTTGTAAACCTATTTTACATAACATTCAGGGGCCTCACCCTTGCCCCCCGCCCTCCCCCCCGCCCCCCAGCTCCATTCTCTCTAGTAAAAAATGATATGTGTGCAGGGATGGGAGTCTGTTACCACGGCAGGACACTGCTGAAATAGGCTCACCTCCTGGTTTCCTTACTGTCTGTCCTCTGCTGAGTCATGGACTATGAAGAATAGGAGAATTTGATACTGACTGTAATGACCACGTGAAAGGGCAAAACGAAACATGTGTGGTGGTTCCAACTGGTTTTCTTTTCAAGAAAACAGTTCCTAAACTGAGCTGCTTAAAGTTCTAATTTGGGGGACTATCTGAAATGTGAAATTAATTGTCTCTTGGGGAGTCAATGGCTGCGTTTGAGAAAAGGGAATATTCAAATATTTCCCTCAGTTTTAATGATCTCTCTAGAATGTTTCAACTGGACATTTATTCTTTCTTCAGATACATGTGTGTGGCTAAAGTATTTAAGTGCCCAAATAATTATTGCTTCCTGCTGATGCCATAAAGTAAAATCAGACTTATGTGCCTAGATTCGTAAGTTAAAAGTTATGATCAGTATAGATGCCTCTAACAGATAATTTTCCAGTATATGATACTTTCTGAAAGAAGATGTCTCACTCTCCATTTACCTACATGAACATGTGTAATGAAGTAGGTATATTTTCATCCTGGAAGCAGCAGTAACTTTTCACTCACAATATTAATATCACTGGTTTCTATATGCCTAATTTGAAAAGGAATTATACCTTTGATCTTATATTGCCAAAAATATCCATTTTATATTTGAGAAAACTGATCTAGATTTTGTATGATGTATTTCTGTAGATATATGCACATCTATAATTTAGTTTTGTAAATCTGTAGGCTTTAAAATATCAGTGTAGGTAAAAAGAGTTGAGATTTCTTCGGTTTATCAGTGAAAAATATAAAGTGAACAAAAAATATTTAAAGAAGGGTTATATATAAATATTATATGAGGATCAGTTTATCCTTGTTTGTATTCTCTTGCCAGATTCATAACACTTGGTAAGAAAAGACCTAATTTTGTAGCAAATATACTCTGATAATATTTACTTTGTGGAATAAATAAACATTATATTCCGTTAGAACTAATAAGAATGGATACAAAACTTAAAAAAAAAAACAAACAGTACTAGAGTTCTCTATCCTTGCTTCTAACGAACTAAAAGTTGAGCCGAAATTGCCTCACTATTAATGCATAATAAAATTCATGGAAATGGAAAATAAAAAGCCAACTGATTCTAGAACCTGAATAGAGTATAAATATAGTATAATAACTTGCCATTTTCAGGAGGGAACAGAGGTTGAATTTGCAATTAACTGGAATTCTCATTCAGACAACTCAGCATTACAGATGCGGAACAGGTCTAGGTGAGGGGCAACGTGTAGATTTCTTTTAAGTAGTGACAACCTTGAACTGATGCAGTTTGAACTATAGTCTAATAAGGGGTTTGTTAATCTCTGGAAAAGCTATAGACCCAAGATTCACTTAACCCTGGCCTTGGTGATTTATGTGAAAGTCACAGACTTTATTCTTCTTGTACTGTTTCCATCTGCAGACTGGAAAACCTCTCCCTTCACACACTGAGAATTCTCACTGCAGTGAATGGAAGGTCCATGTGTGGAAAGAGCACGTGAGCGGCGGGGGTTCAGCCCCAGAGAAAGAAGGCGTCGAGTTGTCTTAGTAAAGAATCTATACACCACGTGTTCACAGTTTCTTGACAGGTATAATTAGTGTTGTCTCTTCCTTTTACTATGTGCTGGGATTCTGAAGCACGGTTTCCAATTTGTGACAGTCGAGTGTTTGATCAAGGAGCGTCAAGGACCTGAAGGGTGGAGGGAGAGGAAGAGAAATCAGTGATTACTGTTCCCTTGTCAACTAGAAGACGCTAAAAATATCAAAGGAGCACCTGCTTTATGCCAACAGCGAGGATTATTTTAGGTGCTATCATTCATGCAGTCTTCCACAGGCAAAAAAAAAAAAAATGATGTTTGCAAAGGAAGTAATTATCAAATGAGGATGGAAAAGACGCAGGGATTCCCTAAGATTAAATTTTTAAAAAATCAGTTTGGAAACATCTCACAAGTAAAACATTTTTTCCTCTCAATTCCAGATGACTCTGTTTTTCTTCACGAAGACAAAGGAGAGCTAAGCTTTATATGTTACGGCTCTGAGCGGCGCCCCGGCTGAGGTGTGTGCAAGCACAGCCTCTCTTACAGGCCGACCCTACCCTTCTGTGATGCAGCCAGCAGGCCAGCTTCTTCTCCCACGAGGCCGGCCTGACACGGAGGAGAGCAGAGTAGGTAGGTGCCCAGGTGGTCAGACCTGGGGGAGCAGCCTTCCCAAACACCCCCCGGACCTGTCACTGTCCCACTGTCATGGAGTCATTTCTTTCAGAAACAACAGTGGTTTCAATCTTTGTTTTTAAAGCTGTGGATATTTTTATTTCAATGAATGTAGAACACCATATTAAAACAAAAAATAAAGGAATTGGTTGGGTTGATGTGAAAGTGGGCGCTGGGTGTAGGTTTGCAGTCTGCCTCCTCTGCATCAGCACTGTCCAGCTCACAGCCTTCTAGAGAAATGCCCCAAAGCACCCTGGGCCTACAGAGTGGAAGTGAAAGTCGAGCATGAGGCCCCTGTACTTCTTTTCAGGAATCACTTAACAAGATATTGCATTAAAATATCTGCCATTAATATTGTGACTGTTAAACCAACACTACTACTGTTACTCTTGCTGCTGCTGCTGCTAAGTTGCTTCAGTTGTGTCCGACTCTGTGCGACCCCATAGACGGCAGCCCACCAGGCTTCCCTATCCCTGGGATTCTCTAGGCAAGAACAACTGCCACATATTTTAAGTTTTGCGTATTTTTTCTTATTTAATTTCCATAAGAGGCCATTTTAATGAATCTTACATTGAATAACTTCCTCTGAGTCCCCTAGCTTCCAAGTGACAGAGCTACCAAATGATTGAGTTTTTAATTACTTAACTTATCGTAGAGTTACATGTCCCAAGGGAATGGGACTCAGCAGGTGAATTTTAGTAAGAGGCTTGGGTCTCTTCATCTATCCAGAGGGGAAGCAGGCCCATGGTATATGCCAGCAGCTGACAGAACATTGGGCCTCTGAAGGGTGCGTCACTGAAATACCCACTGGGAAGAACCACCTGCACAAAATGTTCTCTATTTCCCTCATTCCCCTGATTTATAATTGAATAGATTAATGATTCTTAAAAAAAAAAGGCTTATCCACACAGTTTAAATTTTATTGATCAAATTGCTTTCCAATTTTTGAATGAGCCAATGACCTCTGAAATATGTCAATGTTCAAATCCCCAGAACCTGTGTAAGATTCCATGGTAGAGGGAAATTAAAGTTGTAGATGGAAGTAAGGTTGCCAGACAGTTGATGTTAAAAATAGGGAGAGTGTCCTGAACTGTCCAGGTGGGTCCATACCTTGTAATTAGAAGTGGAAGAAAGAGAGAAGGGTCAGGGAAGGGGAAGTGATGGTAGAAGCAGAGGGGAGAGTGGGTGCAATGTGAGGACTCTCCTGTCACTGTTGGTTTGGAGGATGGGAAATGGAACCAGGAGGTAAAGAGTGCAGGCAGCCCCTGGAAACTGGAAAAGGCAAGGAAATGGATCTTTCCTGGAGTCTCTGAAAGCCCAGTGAGACTGTGCTGGGCTTCTGTCTTATAATACTGCTAGAAAACTAATTTGTGTTCTTTAAAGCCAATGGTCCCCAACATTTTTGGCACCGGGAACCAGTTTCACAGAAGACAGCTTTTCCACACACGGGGGTGGGGAGCGGTTCAGGGGGTGATGTGAGTGATGGGGAGCTATAGGGGAGCAGCAGATGAGGCTTCCCTTACTCACCCCACTGCTCACCTCCTGCTGTGTGGCCCGGTTCCTCACAGGCCATGGACCGGTACTGGTCCACAGCCCAGGGGTTGGGGACCCCCGTTTTAAGCCATTAAATGTGTAGTAATTTGGGGGGCAGCAATAGGAAACTAACAGACCTGTGATGATGAAGTACTTTGAGGCATAAGGCACTGTTTTAGAGGCAATTGGTGAGGGTTAATGCCAGCTTGGAGCAGTGTGAGGCTGAATTCCTGGAAAGCTCATGCAAACACGTCTACCATGAGGGATGGGACACGTCAGGGCAGGTGCCACTGAATAAACAGGTAGAGCAGCACACTTGTGAAAAGAAAGCGGCTTTGTAGCCCATATCTCTGAATTTGAATCACGGCCCTATAACTTCCTAGCGGTGAAATCAGTAGACTTAAAAAAAAAAAAATCCTACATGACTCAGTTTCCTTCTTTAACATGAGATTTAAAACTCAAAGGATTATTGTAAGGGTTAAGTAGTTTTACATATATGAAACATTCAGAAAAGTTCTTGGTGTGCCCTGAGTCCCTAACAAATTTTATCCAGCATTATGATTATTTTCTGGTTCAGTTTTCTGCTTGATGAGTCTGGCTTCCTTAAATTCAGTTTTTATCAGAGTCATCCTTTGGGACCTCTCAAGAAGTGGGCTGGCAGTTCTGGCAGTGGTTCCCAGGATCGGACCACAAGGCCCTGTGACTGTGGCAGAGGAAGGTGCAGAACAGGATGTAGTGGATACAATAAGGGGAGTGGGGGCCAAGAGCAGAGGTGAAAGAGTCAGTGAGGTTGCTGCCAATGGTCAGCTGCTGTGTGTTAATAGATTTGCTAAGAGGCAGCCTGTATTTGAATGTAAATGAACTCTGGATCTGCCAACAAAAGGTCAGAGAAATTAAACAAGCTTTTGGTCTCGACTTCCTCAGAATGCGGACATCTCAAAAAGAATTTCTCTGTTCTCACTTTTATTCTTTGGAAATCTGAGAATCTGAGTGAACTATGGATTTACATAGATTCACACTTTTAAAAATGAGATGCTTATGGGATGGAAAGCAAAATAGGTGAAAGGGATTAACAGGTACAAACTTCCAGTTATAAAATAAATAAACCATAGGATATAATGTACAGCATAGGAAACATAGTCAATAGTACTATAATAACTCTGTACGGTGACGGGTGGTAACTAGACTTACTGTGATGATCAATTTGTCATGTATTATAAATGTTAAATCACTATGTTGTTTGCTTGAGACTAATAATCAAAGTCAACCGCACTTCAATTAAAAAAAATAAATGCTTAACGAAATATAATGCTGTTTCTCAAAAAAGTGATTATAGTATTTTTTTAAAAATCCTATATTCATAGGTTTCTATAATATAATTATAAAGTGATCATACTTACTACATTTTAGAAAATGTAATCTATTCTTCCAGATAAACAAAGATGGAAGTTAGGGAAAAGACAACTGAAATGTACTTCAGGGGAATTTAAAATTAAAAGTAGACATAAGACACATTGTCCATATACTACTTACATTAAACTTATTTTCCATCTGTGTGCACCACTGACCATTGCTAGTTATTTCATAACTTCTACCATTCCATATAAAAATATTATTTCTAATTTATAGAAATTATATTTCATGTGATAAGATAGTATCTGACAAGTAATTTTGCTTTACCTGGTCTTTGCGTGACTTGTCAAAATTTTAAAAAAAAAATTAGCAATCTATTCAAAGTAAACAGTTTCAGATCTCTTCTCAAAAGCAACCAGAGTATGAGTTAGCAAGTGTAACAAATCCCATTTAATCCCTAAAAAGCTAATTAATTAAAAGTTGAATAAGAGCTAATGTAAGTCTCTTTGACTGAATCCACCATAAAATCCATGGATGATCTGACTTAGTTGTACTTTGCTTGTACTTGAAATGGACACTAGCTTCATTTCAAGGGGCCATTATATCGTGTATTGCAAGTGCTACCTTGGCAGGCATAAATATAAATTTCATGTTCACTTAAATAGAACTTTATCCTGTGTAACAAAAAAACATGGTTTTAAATGCTTTTTATTAAAACTGTTAGTCTTTAATAATGAGACAGTAGGAAATTCTCAAGTGACTTCATGAACACCAAGGGGACAGAGAAATGGTCCATCAGTATTTATGGGCAAGCTGTATACTTCCAAAGATGACTGAACGAGCATAAGAGGAAGGTTTTAGTAAGATCTTAGAAGTCTGAATGGCACATACTTCTTTCAAAACACTTTGAAACAATTTTACTAAGGGCCAGTGCAGTAAAACAGTTAGGAGAATTGCTACAAGTCTGTATTATTGAGAATGGAAGAAAAAATGAGTTCAGGGAAAGAATGCCAATGTTTGGCTGAAGAATAGTGAATTGTTATTATTAGCAAAAAGACATTTGAAAGGATTCTGGAAGTACAAATGTTCAGTACCTTTGTGTTTGAAATGGATTAGAGGAGGAAGAGGAAATGGACAAAATGACTTGTCTGTATGCATCCAAATCTTTCCACCACCCCAGTCCAAACCACTGTATCTCTTGCCTATTATATAATAGTATCCTGTCTCTACTTTCACTCTTATCCTGCAATAATCTATTCTCCCTATAGCACCCAGAGTGATCTCTTTTAACAAGTAAATTATGTCACTCTTTTGTTTAAAAACCTTCAGTGGTTTCCACTGCAATAAAATCCAACTTCCCTCAGTGGTTTGGAGAGCTCTCTGTAACCTGGCCTCTGTCTCACTGTCCTCCTCACTCTTTATCGCCTCACTACCTCTGCTTTCTTTCTATTCCTCAAACATCAAATAGCCTCATATCTGCCACAGAGCTAGTGCACTGGCCTATTTCCTTCTCTTTTGATGCCTGTTTCCTGGCTTCTCCTTGTCATTCACCCTCAGCTTCAGTGTCACCTCCTTGGAGAGGTCTTGCCTGATCATCTCCCAGAAAGTCATCACCTGGCCAGTCTCTAGTAAAACACACTATTTTGATTCTACCAAGTGCTAGTGTCAATAGGATATTTTTAACCTACTTGTTAATTAACTATCCCCTCCAACCATAGTGTACGCACCTGGATAGCAAGGACTGTGATTTGTTCATGCTGCCTCCAAAGCCCATTAAATAGTGCCTGGCCCTTCCCAGTAACAAATAGATATTTATTGTTGAATAAATATAGTTTTTGGAATGGAATGTAATTTCAGACAAAGACACCAAACAATGGTATCTGTAATAAAACTAGCAGGTTACAAAAGAAAGATAGCTGAATTCCCAGGACCCTCTGAGAGCAAGTCCCATACTCTGTTTAACTTCCTCATGTAGCTTCTTTTCATGAGTGTCACCAAAAATTGAAAATCTCTTCTCATATCCAGTGTTTCTCGTTGTGCAAATAGTAATCTGATATTGAATGGGTTAAAACCACCATTACCCACTGTCATCTTCCCAAGAACGTTTGAACCTCATTTTAAATACACATTTGCAGACATTATAGTATAGAGGTATCAAAGATTCAAACTGTCTCTTCCAAAAGATAGCAAGGAAAATGTATGTAACTCCAGAATTCCTAATGTTGGCAGATGAATTACTTGGCAGAGTAAGGAGAAATAAATTCTTTGCTACTTGTAAGTGTGGCCGTGGGGAATCCATTGAAACTATTGCAGCTTCATATCATTCATCTGAAAAATGGTGTTTCAGTGATACTTGCTGTGAAGGGTTTTTTGAGGATTAGGGATAACACGTGAGAAGGGCCTAGCACACAGCAGGCACTTCAGAGATGGTGACTCTTCCTCTTAACCAATTTTCCTGAATTTTCTCTCTCTCTTTTTCTTTTGAATTTTTCTAAAAACATGAAGCAAAACCTGACTTACCCTTGTCACAGAGTGGAATTTAGAAAGACAGGTATACCTGAGACACATTTTAAGTGAAGACCCAAAGAGAATTCCGAAATCTCAGAGCATAAACACTGGCAGGTCTCTGTTTCGTCCTCTTCACTGGAGCAGTCTTCTGGTAAACGGTTTCAGTATTGTACAGGGGATCTCCCCAGGGTTAGCACTGTATGGTTGTTTACTTTGTACACTGTGCAAAGGCAACTGGCCAGGGAGGTAAGCGGGGCTGGAATGGAGCCCACACTTTTTCATGAAACCATGTGCAGATATGTGTCTGCACAGATGCCTGCCCTTCTGTACTCTGCACAAAGGCATCGTATAGTCCATACCTGGCCCTCCTCAAGTATATAATTTTTTCAAAATAGCGTACATTTCCAGGGAATTTGGCTGCTGCTACTGCTGCTAAGTCGCCTCAGTCGTGTCCGACTCTGTGCGACCCCAGAGACGGCAGCTCACCAGACTCCCCCGTCCCTGGGATTCTCCAGGCAAGAACACTGGAGTGGGTTGCCATTTCCTTCTCCGATGCATGAAAGTGAAAAGTAAAAGTGAAGTCACTTAGTCGTATCCGGCTCCTCCATCCATGGGATTTTCCAGGCAAGAGTACTGGAGTGGGGTGCATTGCCTTCATACCTGGCCCTCAAGTATATAATTTTTTCAAAATAGCGTACATTTCCAGGGAATTTGGCTAAATGAAACATAATATAAGCAACTGTCTCATTAACAGTTTTGAGGTCACAGTTTTGTGTGTGGTTGATTTTGTTTGGATTATTAACTCTAATGATTACATTCCAGCTGTCTAAGAAACTATACTTTTAACCCAAGCTTCCGAGTGTCTGGGGCTCTCCTTGTGTAGAGGGCACCTCTTACCTATGACATGTGGTTCTGCTGTGTTTGCTGCTGCTGCTGTTGCTGCTGAATTAGCAACTGCTGCTGTTGCCGACGCCGGGCTGTCCGTAGCTTTTCAAAGCGAGCCTCCATTTCTTCTAGGACTTTCGGGGTGTATCGCACCACCAGCTTGACGCTGTCCTTAGCGGCCTTAAGCAGTTCCACGGCTTTTTCATGGTGTTCTCCTTCCACACTCTGAAACGACAATGATATCTCATAAGGGGAGAGCTTCCGTGTTCTTTTCTCTGGAGCTAAATGCAAAGTGAGTATTAAAGTTCAGCCTCTAACAACTGGAAATTTAAAGAAGGTATGGCCCTCGGTGTTACCATTCGGTGCATTCGTAGTTGAACCACGAGCAGGTTAGCTGCACTGGGATACAGGATGGATGGAATGGAGGTTCAAGATAGGAGGAGGAGAGAAAACGAAGGCCTAAAGATAACACTAACATTTAGAATAGGATTTCTAAATTTCACCTGGCAGAGTAATTGCACTGGTCCAGTAACCTTAGCAAAAGTTTAAAAGGAACAATGAAGGGGGATTAAAAAAAAAAAAGAATTCCTATCTGGTATTAGCACTTAAAAAGAATCTACAATGCTTAAAGTAGTGTCTTATTGATGTAGTAAGAGGAGAACAAGACAGAATCTAGAAGCAGATCCACCACATAAAACATATGTTACACGATAAATGTGAAATTCAGACTCAAGGAAGAAAGGATTGTTAAATAACGATGCTGGAACAGATAATTAAATGATACAAAAGAATGTGGATTCCAGTCTCACAGTCTATGCTACATATAGCAGAGAGATTAACAATTTCAATGTAAAAATAAAACCATGAAACAACTAAAATAAAGCATAGGTCAGTGTTCATCATCTTCAATGTAAAATAATTCTTAAGTAAAAATACCAAAAAAGACACTAGCCACAAAATCAGATTTAAAAATTGGACGTTTTTAGACTGAAGAGAACAAACTTATGGTTACCAGGGGGAACTTGTGGGAGAAGGGATAGTTAGGGAGTTTAAGATCAACATGTGCACAGCGCTATATTTAAAATCGATAACCAACAAGGAACTATTATACAGCACAGAGAACTCTGCTCAATGTTATGTGGCAGCCTGGATGGGAGAGGAGTCTGGGGGTGAATAGATATATGTATATGTATGCCTGTGTCTGCTGTGCACCTGAAATTACCACATTTTTAACTGGCTATATTTCAATATAAAATAAAAAGTTTTTTTAAAAAATGTAAGTTTCTATGTCTCACACACTATCAGTTCAGTTCAGTTCAATTGCTCAGTTGTGTCCGACTGTTTGCGACCCCATGAATCGCAGCACGCCAGGCCTCCCTGTCCATCACCAACTCCCGGAGTTTACTCACTCACGTCCATCGAGTAGTGATGCCATCCAGCCATCTCAACCTCTGTCGTCCCCTTCTCCTCCTGCCCCCAATCCCTCCCAGCATTAGGGTCTTTGCCAATGAGTCAGCTCTTCGCATGAGGTGGCCAAAGTATTGGAGTTTCAGCTTCAGCATCACCAATGAACACCCAGGACTGATCTCCTTTAGAATGGACTGGGTTGGATCTCCTTGCAGTCCAAGGGACTCTCAAGAGTCTTCTCCAACACCACAGTTCAAAAGCATCAATTCTTCAGCGCTCAGCTTTCTTCACAGTCCAACTCTCACATCCATACATGACTACTGGAAAAACCATACCTTTGACTAGATGGATCTTTGTTGGCAAAGTAATGTCTTTGCTTTTTAATATGCTGTCTAGGTTGGTCATAGCTTTTCTTCCAAGGAGCAAGTACCTTTTAATTTCATGGCTGCAGTCACCATCTGCAGTGATTTTGGAGCCCAAGAAAATAAAGTCTGTCACTATTCCCACTGTTTCCCCATCCATTTGTCATGAAGTGATGTGACCAGAGGCTATGATCTTAGTTTTTCTGAATGTTGTTTTAAGCCAGCATTTGCACTCTCCTCTTTCACTTTCATCAAGAGGCTCTTTAGTTCCTCTTCACTTTCTGCCATAAGGGTGGTGTCATCTGCATATCTGAGGTGATGGATATTTCTCCTGGCAATCTTGATTCCAGCATATGCTACATTCAGCCTTGCATTTCGCATGATGCACTCTGCATGTAAGTTAAATAAACAGGGTGACGATATACAGCCTTGATGAACTCCTTTCCCAATCTGGAACCAATTCATTGTTCCGGGTCTGGTTCTAAGTGTTGCTTCTTGATGTGCGTACAGATTTCTCAGGAGACAGGCAAGATAGTCTGGTATTTCCACCACTTAAAAAATTTTTCAGTTTGTTGTGATCCACATAGTCAAAGGCTTTGGCATAGTCAATAAAGCAGAAGTAGGTGTTTTTCTGGAATTCTCTTGCTTTTTCAATGAACCAACGGAAGAGCTCTCACAAGTCAATAAAGATCTAAGCAAAATGGGCAAGTGAACTCTTGGACAAATAATAATTTTTTAAAATGGTCAATAAACCTATGAAAAAAAATGCCCAGCCTCCCTCATAATCAAATAAATGCAGATGAAAAAATATTTTGTTTTTAATTTAAAAATGGTGAAGATGTATTTTAAAATATGGTGTATTGACAAAGATATAGGGAAAAGGTACTCATACACTGGTAATATTGTGACAAAAACTAGTACAGTTTTCTTGCTACGCACTGATGTTATGCAATGGATAAAACCCTTTATAAATAAAGAATTTTACTTTAGAGAAATGTACTAAAGATAAAATCAGATATGCACACATACCTGTAAAACAGATATGATATGACAGAAAACAGAACAACAATGAACTCTTAGCTTTTGAATCTCAAAATACTGTTTTGAACATAATGGCATAGACAACAGTTGGGGTAAGTAAGTCTACTATAAGTAAACACCAAGAGGCTTCTCCTAGAGCTTTGAGAGTATCTCTAGGTTGGGACTGATGGTTTAGTCGCTAAGTTGTGTCCGACTCTTGCGACCCCATGGACTATAGCCTGCTGGGCTCCTCTGTCCATGGGATTCTCCAGGCAAGAATACTGGAGTGGACTGCCATTTCCTTCTCCAGGGGATCTTCCCAACTCAGAAATCGAACCTGAGTCTCCTGTATTGCAGGCAGATTCTTTACCTACTAAGCTACAAGGGATTAGGGAGAAATAAAACAGAAGAAAATTATAATCAGACACCATAGAACTCTGAGAAGAGGAGACAGTCCTTTCCTCACAGCTGACCCCCAGGGCAGATGACATAATGTCTAATTTATAGGATCAAAGTGCCAAGGCCTTTCTTGACTTGTTTCCCAGGTAAAGCACAAAGAAATATGTGTGATGTGACAGGTAGGGATGAAGACAGGCTTAATACTGCCAGAATACTGAAGAGTGGCACTGAAGTGGCAGAAAAGGCCACCCCAAAACCGGTTTAGGTTACATTTTCACAACCCAAGCAGAAGGGAGACTCAAATAAATATTACATTGAGTTCCCCCCAAATAATTTTCATCTTAAGCACACCAGTTATATCTTGAGATTCATAATTACAACTATCATACATATTTGAAGATTTAAGAAATTGTGTTCCATTCTATCATTTGCTTCAGCAAGGTGGACGTGGACTGAGGTAAAAAAAAAAAAAAAGCTTTGAATTAAACAATGTCATCGGTAGCTTTCAGTCATCTGTCTGAGAGCCAGGCAGAAACTAAAGGACTTAAGAAATGACTGTGGAGAGCCCTGGAGGCAACTTATATAACCACTCATTTGCCAAGTCTGGACTAACTAGAGAGCAGGGGGTTATAAATAGCTGTTGAGCAGAGTGAGATTTTATCTGTGGCTGAAGTCTAAGAAAATAGGCTTATTCATAGATTAATTTATTCATTTAACTATTCACTCAGTCATTGACTTGGTCATTCAACCGATGTTTACTAAGCATTTATTTCACTACTTATACTCTACTAGTACTCTTTATTTAAGGGCCTAGATCTGATAGATAGAGTGCCTGATGAACTATGGACGGAGGTTCATGACATTTTACAGGACAGCGATCAAGACCATCCCCATGGAAAAGAAATGCAAAAAAGCAAAATGGCTGTCTGAGGAGGCCTTACAAATAGCTGTGAAAAGAAGAGAGGCGAAAAGCAAAGGAGAAAAGGAAAGAGATAAGCATCTGAATGCAGAGTTCCAAAGAACAGCACAGAGAGATAAGAAAGCCTTCCTCAGCGATCAATGCAAAGAAATAGAGGAAACAACAGAATGGGAAAGACTAGAGATCTCTTCAAGAAAATGAGAGATACCAAGGGACCATTTCATGCAAAGATGGGCTTGATAAAGGACAGAAATGGTATGGACCTAACAGAAGCAGAAGATATTAAGAACAGGTGGCAGGAATACACAGAAGAGCTGTACAAAAAAGGTCTTCACAACCAAGATAATCATGATGGTGTGATCATTCACCTAGAGCCAGATATCTTGGAATGTGAAGTCAAGTGGGCCTTAGAAAGCATCACTACGAACAAAGCTAGTGGAGGTGATGGCATTCCAGTTGAGCTATTTCAAATCCTGAAAGATGATGCTATGAAAGTGCTACACTCAATATGCCAGTGAATTTGGAAAACTCAGCAGTGGCCACAGGACTGGAAAAGGTCAGTTTTCATTCCAATCCCAAAGAAAGGCAATGCCAAAGAATGCTCAAACTACCACACAATTGCACTCATATCACATGCTAGTAAAGTAATGCTCAAAATTCTCCAAGCCAGGCTCCAGCAATACGTGAACCATGAAAACCATGAACTTCTTGATGTTCAAGCTGGTTTTAGAAAAGGCAGAGGAACCAGAGATCAAATTGCCAACATCTGCTGGATCATGGAAAAAACAAGAGAGTTCCAGAAAAACATCTCCTTCTGCTTTATTGACTATGCCAAAAAAGCCTTTGACTGTGTGGATCACAATAAACTGTGGAAAATTCTGAAAGAGATGGGAATACCAGACCACCTGACCTGCCTCTTGAGAAACCTATATGCAGGTCAGGAAGCAACAGTTAGAACTGGACATGGAACAACAGACTGGTTCCAAAAAGTGAAAGGAGTACTTCAAGGCTGTATATTGTCACCCTGCTTATTTAACTGATATGCAGAGTACATCATGAGAAACACTGGACTGGAAGAAACACAAGCTGGAATCAATATTGCTGAGAGAGATATCAATAACCTCAGATATGCAGATGACACCACCCTTATGGCAGAAAGTGAAGAGGAACTCAAAAGCCTCTTGATGAAAGTGAAAGAAGAGAGTGAAAAAGTTGGCTTAAAGCTCAACATTCAGAAAACGAAGATCATGGCATCTAGTCCCATTACTTCATGGGAAAACAATGGGGAAACAGTGAAAAGAGTGTCAGACTTTATTTGTTTTGGCTCCTAAATCACTGCAGATGGTGACTGCAGCCATGAAATTAAAAGATGCTTACTCCTTGGAAGAAAAGTTATGACCAACCTAGAAAGCATATTCATATTACTTTGCCAACAAAGGTCCGTCTAGTCAAGGCTATGGTTTTTCCAGTAGTCATGTATGGATGTGAGAGTTGGACTGTGAAGAAAGCTGAGTGCTGAAGCATTGATGCTTTTGAACTGTGGTGTTGGAGAAGACTCTTGAGAGTCCCTTGGACTGCAAGGAGATCCAACCAGTCCATTCTGAAGGAGATCAGCCCTGGGATTTTTTGGAAGGAATGATGCTAAAGCTGAAACTCCAGTACTTTGGCCACCTCATGCAAAGGGTTGACTCATTGGCAAAGACTCTGATGCTGAGAGGGATTGGGGGCAGGAGGAGAAGGGGACGACCGAGGATGAGATGGCTGGATGGCATCACTACTCGATGGACGTGAGTCTGAGTGAACTCCAGGCATTGGTGATGGACAGGGAGGACTGGGGTGCTGCGATTCACGGGGTCGCAAAGAGTCGGACACGACTGAGTGACTGAACTGACTGACTGACTTACTCTACTAAGTTCTTGGGAAGAACGTGCACAGGGGAAACTCTGATAGCTCTGTACAGCATTCTTTCAGTGTACTTGAAATTTCTTTGTAATTTGCCCCAAGGTGAACTGTTAATGTATGGAATTCCCCTTTAAAAGGAAAACTGGATGATTTGTTTGTTCATACCCTTACCTAATTTCTTTTTTAATATGAAAACTAACAAGTTCTATGTTTTGAAACAATGGTTCACCTGTTTTCTAGGCCAGATGATTAGTCTTCAGACTTCTTTTTGGCTTTTGTCCTATTTGCTTTCATTTAATAAGGTTGGAAATTCTAGGTCAGACCTTTAGATGCTCATTATCCCCGGGTAGGCACTCTGCCTACAATTTAGAGTTGCCCCAGGAGGGCTGTGGGATTAATACATGGAGCGTTAAGGCTCTCCCCATAGTGGATGGCTGAGAGAACTATGGCTGGAGTTTCATACTCTACCCTGCAGAACTGGCAAGGCTACCTCACTCACCCTCAGCCCTGTTCTCCACCCTGCGTGCGTGGTTGCATACTAAGTCACTCCAGTCATGTCAGACTCTGCGATGCCAAGGACTGTAGCCTGCCAGGCTCCTCTGTCCAAAGATTTTCCAGGCAAGAACACTGGAGAGGGTTGCCATTTCCTCCTGCAGGGGATCTTCCCCACCCAGGGATCAAACCACACTTCTTACATCTCTTGCACGGGCACTAGCAGGCAGGTTCTTTACCGCTAGTGCCATCTGCTCTCCACCACACACTTAGCAACTGATAAAAGGCAGACTCCAAGCTTCTTTGAATCCAGAATTTTTTTTTGTCTCACTGCTCTATCTTTGGCTCAGATAGTGACTCTGATTTTTGGGGGCTCAGCAGAGTTAAGGGGTCTCTTGGTCTGAATGTACCTTTCACTGTCTTCCCCACCAGGGCACAGAATCCACATGGGATCTGGTCAGAGTGTCACGCTTCAACATTTCCACTACTAAAATGCTATGTTAAAAATAATATACATTACATGATTAAGCAGCATAATAGAAACCAAGAGGTCACTCAGAGACTTGAAGAAATATAAGCATCTTTGTAGAATGTATCATTTCAAACACTTGTTAACTTTGTTGTTTAAATTGTTTTCAGAATATCTGCATCTAGAAGACTGTTCTGGGTGTCTCTCCTTTTCCACTGGCTTTGTCCACTTTATTAATATTTTTGAGAGCATATGTTTGTCTTCTTAATCTATAATTTATCTCTGAAGTGCTTTCTGTCCATCAGTATAACTTCTTAATAAGAATAAGGCAGTTTTCTCTCCTTTCTTTCCCTTTTAAAGTAAGAACAAAACAGCAGACAACCTTTCAATGGAGTTCCTGTTCCATGAATTAAGAAAAGGTCAAGCTATCTGCTCTGTTAGGATACACATGCTGATGAACAAACACCCGTCAATAGGTTTCCCTAGCCCTGACACTTTATCATTTATTCCTACTTTTGACTTTGTCTCTTTCTCACTCTTAATGAAACTAAACCTTATTTCAAGCTAAGTATTTAAAACATGTTTTGAAATATGATAGTTTATTTGTAAAACAGTTAAGCTGTCTTTCTATCACAGATATTTTGTACACACACACACACACACAGAGAGATACATACACACACACTCCCTCCTGATTCAGGAATTGTCCTTTATAAAAATTAGCCCAGTTTGAGAAGTCACTAAAAACCCGTAGCACTAGCTTTTCACATAGGATGAAAATGTAGCCCTTATGTGATTTGAGGAAACCTAGGAAAACTTCTGATTTTAAAGTGGAATCCCCTCCTCCGTTAAAAACCCCGAAATTGCATGCTCTCCATAAGAGCTTTCCATACTTTCTAAAACAAACTTTGCAATTTTAGATTTCATCCTCCTGCTTTAAGAGTTCTGTTGTACCTACTGCAATCTGCGGAAGTCATTAGAATGGATTAAGTTAACAAAGCTTTCCAACAGACATCTGATAAAAGAGGTAAGTCATGAAGGAGGTGAGGGGTGGTGAGGAAGGCATGGGGTAAACTAGGTATTCAGGAAATATTCAGACCAAAGAGAAGTGGTCCAAAAAGAGAAAAGCCCCCCCCAAAATATTACCTACCCCACAGAAGCACCTAGTCTGGACATGGGCCGTCACTGAATCGAAGTGCACAAGGAGGGATGGACATTCCCATCTTGAAAATACTTCTTTCCCTTGCTAACATTTTAGAAAGAACACGGAGAAATCAGTATGGAAAGGAGAGTTCAAATGGTTCTATTATCATTTCCAAAGGCTTAAAACTGGATTTTCTATAATGTTAATATATAAAAGAATATATTTCATTCAGGAATGTGAGAAAAATTAGCTCAGTAAGTAACGAGATGCATACTTGTTTCATTAGTAATCTCATGCAGTAGTAGAAAGCTCTGGAAAGCTTTAAAGTTAATCTGATTGAAGTTTAACAAATCAGTAGATGGTGAATGAACCAACTTTTCAACATGGTCACTAGCTTTTATTTCCACACATTGTGAGTTATCAAAATGGCTGCTATTTCTTGGTATCCTCAGTGTCCTGACTGATTAAGAATCTTAAAAAGAGGCAGCTTTGGATTACATTGCATTCTTGCTCATGATAGGTACTCTCTCTTCCCTGCTATAGAGAAACTAGCTGTTAAATTTTCATCTCAGACCTCCAGTGGAAGAGATGCCTGCCTGGAAAGGGACCTCATTATCTGAGCACAATCATCTGCCAAATGAGCAGCAGCCAGGACTCCATGGAGTTCTTTCTCTGTGAGGATTACATGGTCACAATCCAGACCCAGCTTGCTGATAAGCTGTTTAAACACTTTGTTGGATAACCAAGAGTTGGCTATACCTCTCAGTTACCGTAGGGATATCTAGAGCCAAGCTCATGTTTCAGTTCAGTTCAGTCGCTCAGTCGTGTCCTACTCTTTGCAACCCCATGAATCGCAGCACGTCAGGCCTCCCTGTCCATCACCAACTCCCAGAGTTCACTCAGACTCACGTCCATCGAGTCCGGGATGCCATCCAGCCATCTCATCCTCTGTCGTCCCCTTCTCCTCCTGCCCCCAGTTCCTCCCAGTATCAGGGTCTCTTCCAATGAGTCAACTCTTCATATGAGGTAGCTACAGTACTGGAGTTTCAGCTTCAGCATCAGTCCTTCCAAAGAACACCCAGGACTGATCTCCTTTAGAATGGACTGGGTTGGATCTCCTTGCAGTCCAAGGGACTCCTAAGAGTCTTCTCCAACACCACAGTTCAAAAGCATCAATTCTTTGGTGCTCAGCTTTCTTCACAATCCAACTCTCACATCCATACACGACTACTGGAAAAACCATAGCCTTGACTAGACAGACCTTTGTTGGCAAAGTAATGTCTCTGCTTTTGAATATGCTATCTAGGTTGGTCATAACTTTGCAAGGAGTAAGCGTCTTTTAATTTCATGGCTACAATCACCATCTACAGTGATTTTGGAGCCCCAAAATATAAAGTCTGACACTGTTTCCACTGTTTCCCCATCTATTTCCCATGAAGTGATGGGACCAGATGCCATGATCTTCGTTTTCTGAATGTTGAGCTTTAAGCCAATTTTTTCACTCTCTTCTTTCACTTTCATCAAGAGGCTTTTTAGTTCCTCTTCACTTCCTGCCATAATGGTGGTGTCATCTGCATATCTGAGGTTATTGATATTTCTCCCGGCAACCTTGACTCCAGCTTGTGCTTCTTCCGTTTAGGCTCCTAAATACATCAGCCACTCTTTTGGATTAAAGGCCAAATGATGTCATCAAGAAAGAAATGATATCAAGGATATTTGGTTATGATATTTGGGTACAATTAAGCATCTCAGAAACTCAGAACCTTCTAGCTGTAAAGGCCCTTAGAAACCACCTCATTTGTCTCCTTGCATCTTAATACATATGAAAATAAAGACTTAAGAGTGGCCGTGACCTGGTCCATTTTATAAATTTGTTAGTTGCAATGTTGGATTAGAACTCATTATCTCTGATGACAGCTCTTTTAACAATCTCATTCTGCTTTTCTTTTCTTTTTTTTTTTCATCTTAAAACATACAGAATTTATTATACCCATCACTGCATTTACCTAGTTTTGAAAACAGCAAAATAGCACTGTATAAATCATACACAACAAGGGTTTAAAAAATCTGGATCAATCAGTTATAAAAATTTAGCAGAGCTTGACTTTGAGAGTCTCTTACCTCTTTTTTTTTTTTTTTCTTGGAAGTTGTTTTATTTATTTTATTTTTTACTTTATTTTACTTTACAATACTGTATTGGTTTTGCCATACATTGACATGAATCTGCCACGGGTGTACATGAGTTCCCAATCCTGAACCCCCCTCCCATCTCCCACCCCATATCATCTCTCTGGATCATCCCCGTGCACCAGCCTCAAGCATCCTGCATCCTGTATCAAACACAGACTGGAGGTTCGTTTCTTACGTGATAGTATACATGTTTCAATGCCATTCTCCCAAATCATCCCACCCTCTCCCTCTCCCTCGGAGTCCAAAAGTCCGTTCTATACATCTGTGTCTCTTTTGCGGTCTCGCACACAGGGTTATCCTTTCATTCTGCTTTTCAAGATTAACTAATTTAGATTGTGGTGGGTCAGTTTTTACAGGATGTGAAGGATAGGAATTAATGACGAGTATAAGATGTGTCAACTCCCAGCTCTAAAGCATATTAAGTTGGCTAGTGAAGAAGCACTATGAAACTACATGCTCACTATTAGTGCATTATAATTCTCAACATGGAAAAGGCCCTCTATAGCCAAAGACAGACTCACTTCTTTCCTACAATGGTAATTGTGGAAAACTATTTCATTTGAAATGAAATGATCGTTTATACATAATAAACATGGGTATGTGTGTGTGAGCCTGTGTGTGTGTGTGAGCTTGTGTGTGTGTGTGTGTGAGCCTGTGTGTGTGTGTGTGTATTCTAACATTCATTGAGCACTTACTCAGTGCAAGGCACTGCTAGCTGCTTTGTGTGCATTATATCTAATTCTTATAATAACACTATAAGAAAGGCAATACAGAGCTTAAGAAACTTGTCCCAGGTCCCCAGCTAGTCAGTGAAACAGATGGAACTTAACTGAGATCTGTTTCCAGAGACTAGACTCTTACTGACTAATCCATAACCTTGAACAAGATCATAGAAAGTAAATATCGTATCAGTCGCTCTCCTTTCCATGGGTACTTTCAGATCAGTTGTTCTTGAACTTGAATGTACACAGAAATCAATTTAAGCACTTATAAAATACAGAGACCTAGGCTGTATCCTAGACTTGCCATATCAAGATCCACAGCAGTATGACCTAGGAATGTGCGACATCATAAAACTTTGATACAGCCAGCCAGTCACTGATGTGAAGATTAGTGTTTAGACATGGTGCCCTTGAATATAACTACATCAAATAGTAAATGTCCTCTTTAACAGTTCCTTTACTATGTTACTCCAGGAGAGAGGTCTGGGTAGGTGAGGGAAATCTTATAATATTGCCTTGGTATAGTATTTTCGCCTCTAATCAGTATTTTTGGTCATTTAAAAAAAGCGTATTGATTGGATGTTTAAGAACAGACTATCCCCACACAAATTACAGGATATATTCAGAAAAAAAAAAACAAAACACTTTATGACTCTCTGATCCTCTCCTTTTCTCAAATAGGTTAATATCCTTTCTAAATGTATTCTTTTTTCCTGAAGAAAAGTGGCAAGTATAAAAAGTATTATATTTATCCTTTGGAAAAAATATGCTAATTCTCTCCCATAGTACTTTGTTCCTGCCTAAATGCTAATATCTATTTCAGTGCACTGTAATTTATCAGTTTACAATCATTCTGCTGACACCAGACCATCCTAAAGCAGGATGAGTCTTATTTATCTCTGTGCAGTATCTATTGTGTGCTCAATAAATACTTAGTCAATGAATAAGTCATACCTACACACATATATATTTCCTATTAAGCTAAGGAGCCAGTACCACCTAGGTTTGAATTTCAGCTTCTTCACATAGCAGCTTTGTGAGCTCAGACAAACTGCTTAGCATCCCTGAGTCTCAATTTTCTCATATGTAAAAAGGGTATCAGACAGTATCTACTGTATAGAATCATTACATTTAACATACACAAAGCACCTGGAAGAGAGCCTGGCACTTTAAAAGGGTCCAACAAACATTGGCTCTTTACTGAACTGTTTCCTGTGCAATCATGTTACTGTAGGGTTTCAGGCATTCAAGGACAACAGCAGTAACAAAATATAATTTGCCTTTGGAACAGGTAGAATTTTATTTTATATTATCTAGGAAGTAAAAAAAAATGTATTTACTAGATTAATAAATAATGTATGGAATTTGTTGGAAACAGGTTTAAAACTACTTAAGTAAATCAACTGCTTCTAATCACAGTCAAGTAATTTGGAAGCACCAGTTCCCTACATAACAACTGTTATGCTAATTAAAAATGAAAATTCATAAAAACTGCTCTCTCAGTCCCTCCACAGTGCCACACTTTGTTAGGGAAAGAAAGAGTGTGCTAGAGATTCACGTGCTAGGAGGGGGCATAATGTGAGCAAACCTGAGAGGGGAGAGCTATTAAAGAACCAAACACTACAAAAGAGCAATGTGATTACTCGCTTAGAGCCAGACATCCTGGAGTGTGAAGTCAATTGAGCCTTAAGAAGCATTGCTATGAACAAAGCTAGTGGAGATGGTGAAATTCCAGTCAAGCTATTTCAAATCCTAAAAGATGATACTGTTAAAGTGCTGCACCCAGTATGCCAGCAAATTTGGAAAACTTGGCAATGGCTACAGGACTGGAAAAAGTCAGTTTTCATTCCAATCCCAAAGAAGGGCAATGCCAAAGAATGTTCAAACTACCGCACAATTGCACTCATTTCACATATTAGCAAGGTAATGCTCAAAATCCTTCAAGCTATGCTCCAACAGTACATGAACTGATAACTTCCAGATGTACAAGCTGGATTTAGCAAAGGCAGAGGAACCAGAGATCGAACAGTCAACATTTACTGGATCACAGAAAAAAGCAAGGAAATTCCAGAAAAACATCTACTTTTGCTTCATTGACTACACTTAAAGCCTTTGACTGTGTGGATCACAACAAACTGTGGAAACTTGTTGAAGGGAAGGAAATACCAGACCACCTTACCTGCCTCCTAAGAAATTTGTATGTAGGTCAAGAAGCAACACTTTGAACAAGACAAGGAGCACAGGACTGGTTCAAAATTGGGAAAGGAGTACATCAAGGCTGTGTATCATCACCCTATTTAACTTCTATGCAGAGTACATCATGCGAAATGCAGGGATGGATGAAGCTCAAGCTAGAATCAAGACTGCTGGGAGAAATATCAATAACCTCAGATATGCAGATGACACTACCTTTACAGCAGAAAGCAAAAGAGGAACTAAAGAGCCTCTTGATGAAAGTGAAAGAGCAGAGTGAAAAAGCTGGCCTAAAATTCAACATTCAAAACATGAATATCATGGCATCTGATCACATCACTTCATTGGCAAACAAATGGGGAAAAAGGGGAAACAGTAACAGAATTCATTTTCTTGGGCTCCAAAATCACTGTAGATGGTGTCTGCAGCCACAAAATCAGAAGACGCTTGCTCCTTGGAAAAGCTATGACACACCTAGACAACATACTAAAAAGCAGTGACATTACTTTGCCGACAAAGTTGTGTATAGTCCAAGCTACGGGTTTTCCAGGAGTCATTTACGGATGTGAGACGTGGACCATAAAGAAGTCTAAATACCAAAGAATTAATGCTTTCAAACTATGGTGCTGGAGAAGACTCTTGAAAGTCCTTTGGACTGCAAGGAGATCAAACCAGTCAATCCTGAGGGAAATCAGTCCTGAATATTCATTGGAAGGACTAATGCTGAAGCTCCGATAATTTGGCCACCATATGTCAAGAGAAGACTCATTAGAAAAGACCCTGATGCTGGTAAAAATTGAAGGCAGGAGAGGGGAATGGCAGAGGATGAGACGGTTGGATGGTATCACTGACTCAATGGACATGAGTTTGAGTAAACTTTGGGAGATGGTGAAGAACAGGGAAGCTTGGCATGCTGCAGTCCATGGGGTCACAAAGAGTTGGACATGACTGAGCGACTGAACAACAACAAAACATATATATGGCTTCCCAGGTGTCTCAGTGCTCAAGAATCTGCCTCCCAATCAAGAGACTCAGGAGACACAGGTTCAGTCCCTGGGTTGGGAAGATCCCCTGGAGCAGAAAATTGTAACCAAGTATGGTATCCTTGCTTGGAAATTCCATGGACAGAGGAGGCTGAGGGAGTATAGTCCATGGGGTCGCAAGGAGTCAGAGATGACTGATCATGCACACACGCACACATATACACATATGCATACACATACATGCACATACCTACAGCCATCTTCAAGAGTACAAATGTGAACACTAGAGATGTGAACCCAGAACAAAGCTGTGTGGGAAAATGTTCCTAGAAAATGAGATCTTTAAATCAGTCTGTTAGTTTTTGAGTGGTAGGCTTCATGTGGGAAGTCAAAATTATAAGGAACCCTACCAATCATGATTCATACTGATTTGTGTTTCCAAAATACATGGTCTGCCCACCTACACTCTCCCAAGCCAAGACACTCTGACACTAAATCCACCCCCAACCCCAAGCAGAGCCTTTTGCAAATGTTCAGAAGCAGGGACATCAAAACTGTTGACTCTCATTATCTGCTTCCAGGTCTGGTTTGGTATCTTTTTGGGGGGTGTTAGTTCTAGAAGGTCTTGTAGGTCTTCATAGAACTGTTCAACTTCAGCTTCTTCAGTGTTACCAGTCGGGGCATAGACTTGGATTACTGTGAGATTGAATGATTTGCTTGGAAATGAACAGAGATCACCCTGTTGTTTTTGAGATTGCATCCAAGTACTGTATTTCAGACTCTTTTGCTGACTATGATGGCTACTCCATTTCTTCTAAGGGATTCTTGCTCACAGTAGTAGATATAATGGTCATCTGACTTAAATTCACTCATTCCTGTCCCTTTTAGTTAGCTGATTCCTAAAATGTCGACGTTTGCTCTTGCCATCTCCTGTTTCACCGCTTCCAATTTGCCTTGATTCATGGATCTAACATTCCAGGTTCCTATACAATACTGCTGTTTACAGCATCAGACTTTATTTCTGTCACCAGTCACATCCACAATTGGGTGTCATTCTTGCTTTAGCTCTTGTCTCTTCATTCTTTCTGGAGTTATTTTTCCAATGATCTCCAGTAGCAAATTGGGCACCAATCGACCTGGGGAGTTCATCTTTCAGTGTCCTTTCTTTTTGCCTTTTCATGCTGTTCATGAGATTCTCAAGGCAAGAATACTGAATTGGTTTGCCATTCCCTTCTCCAGTGGCCTGCATTTCGTCAGAACTCTTCACCATGACCCATCCATCTTGGGTGGCCCTACATGGCATGGCTCATGGTTTCACGGAGTTAGACAAGGCTGTGGTCCATGTGATGAGATTGGTTAGTTTTCTGTGATTGTGGTTTTCAGTCTGTCCGTCCTCTGATGGAAAAGAATAAGAGGCTTCTGGAAGCATCCTGATGGAAGAGACTGACTGAGGGGGAAACTGGGTCTTGTTCTGATGGGCGGGGCCATGCTCAGTAAATCTTCAATCCAATTTTCTGTTGATGGGTGGAGCTGTGTTCCCTCCCTGCTATTTACCTGGGCCAAACTATGCTGGAGGTAATAAAGATAATGGCTCTCTCTTTACAAAGATCACATGCATGTACTGCTATACTTACTGCAGTAAGCCCCCAACCCTGCAGTAAGCCACCACTGACCCACACCTCTCTTGGAGACTCCTGGACACTCCCAGCAAGTCATTTTCATTATAGAGGCTGCCAAGTCGCTTCAGTCGTGTCCGACTCTGTGCGACCCCGTAGACAGCAGGCAGCCCACCAGACTCTGCCGTCCCTGAGATTCTCCAGGCAAGAACACTGGAGTAGGTGGCCACTTCCTTCTCCAATGCATGAAAGTGAAAAGTGAAAGTGAATTCGCTCAGTCGTGTCCGACTCTTAGCGACCTCATGGACTGCAGCCCACCAGGCTCCTCCGTCCATGGGATTTTTCAGGCAAGAGTACTGGAGTGGGGTGCCATTGCCTTCTCCGGTTTATAGAGGACTGGAATGCAAAAGTAGAAAGTCAAGAAATGCCTGGAGTAACAGGCAAACTTGGCTTTGGAGTACACAATGAAGCAAAGGCTAATAGACTTTTGCCAAGAGAACGCACTGGTCATAGCAAACACCCTTTTCCAACAACACAAGAGAAGGCTCTACACATGGACATCACCAGATGGTCAATACCGAAATCAAATTGATTATATTCTTTGTAGCCAAAGATGGAGAAGCTCTATACAGTCAGCAAAAACAAGACCGGGAGCTGACTGTGGCTCAGGTCATGAACTCCTTGTTGCCAAATTCAGACTTCAGCTGAAAAAGTAGGGAAAACCACTAGACCATTCAGGTATGACCTAACTCAAATCCCTTATGATTATACAGTAGAAGTGAAAAATAGATTCAAGGGATTAGATCTGATATACAGAAGGCCTGAAGAACTGTGGACATGACTATGGACATAATGAACTACGATGTTGGACAGGAGGCAGTAAACAAGACCATCCCCAAGAAAAATAAATGAATAAAGGGAAAATGGCTGTCTGAGGAGGCCTTACAAATAGCTGTGAAAAGAAGAGAAGCAAAAAGCAAAGGAGAAAAGGAAAGATATAAGCATCTGAATGCAGAGTTCCAAAGAATAGCAAGGAGAGGTTAGAAAGCCCTCAGAGATCAATGCAAAGAAATAGAGGAAAACAACAGAATGGGAAAGACTAGAGATCTCTTTAAGAAAATGAGATATTCCAAGGGAACATTTCATACAAAGATGGGCTCAATAAAGGACAGAAATGGTATAGACCTAACAGAAGCAGAAGATATTAAGAAGAGGTGGCAAAAATACACAGCAGAACTGTACAAAAAGACCTGCACAACCCAGATGATCATGATGGTATATTCACTCACCTAGAGCCAGACATCCTGGAATGTGAAGTCAAGTGGGCCTCAGGAAGCATCACTATGAACAAAGCTAGTGGAGGGGATGGAATTCCAGTTGAGCTTTTCAAATCCTAAAAGATGATGCTGTGAAAGTGCTGCACTCAGTATGCCAGCAAATTTGGAAAACTCAGCAGTGGCCACAGGACTGGAAAAGGTGAGTGTTCATTCCAATCCCAAAGAAAGGCAATGGCAAAGAATGCTCAAACTACTGCACAATTGCACTCATCTCACACGCTAATAAAGTAATGCTCAAAATTCTCCAAGCCAGGATTCAATAGTACATGAACTGTGAACTTCCAGATGTTCAAGCTGGTTGTAGAAAAGGCAGAGGAACCAGAGATCAAATTGCCAACATCCACTGGGTCATCGAAAAAGCAAGAGAGTTCCAGAGAAACATCTATTTTTGCTTTATTGACTATGCTAAAGCCTTTGACTGTGTGAATCACCACAAACTGTGGAAAATTCTTATAGAGATGGGAATACCAGACCACCTGACCTGCCCCTTGAGAATCTGTGTGCAGGTCAGGAAGCAACAGTTAGAACTGGACATGGAACAACAGACTGGTTCCAAATAGGGAAAGGAGTACGTCAAGGCTGTATATTGTCCTCCTGTTTATTTAACTTATATGCAGTGTATATCATGAGAAACACTGGGCTGCATGAAGCACAAGCTGGAATCAAGATTGCCAGGATAAATATCAATAACCTCAGATATGCAGATGACACCACCCTTATGGCGGAAAGTGAAGAAGAACTAAAGAGGCTCTTTTTTAAAGTGAAAGAGGAGAGTGAAAAAGTTGGCTTAAAGCTCAACATTCAGAAAACGAAGATCATGGCATCTGGTCCCATCACTTCAGGGCAAATACATGGGAAAACAGTGTAAATAGTGACAACTTTATTTTGGGGGGCTCCAAAATCACTGCAGATGTTGACTGAAGCCATGAAATTAAAAGAGGCTTACTCCTTGGATGAAAAGTTATGACCAACCTAGACAGCATATTAAAAAGCAGAGACATTACTTTGCCAACAAAGGTCTGTCTAGTCAAGGCTATGGTTTTTCCAGTAGTCTTGTACAGATGTGAGAGTTGGACTATAAAAAAAAGCTGAGTCCCAAAGAATTGATGCTTTTGAACTGTGGTGTTGGAGAAGACTCTTGAGAGTCCCTTGGACTGCAAGGAGATCCAACCAGTCCATTCTAAAGGAGATCAGTCCTGGGTGTTCATTGGAAGCACTGATGTTATAGCTGAAACTCCAATAATTTGGCCACCTGCTGCGAACTGACTCATTTGAGAAATCCCTGATGCTGGGAAGATTGAAGGTGGGAGGAGAAGAGGACAAGAGAGGATGAGATGCTTGGATGGCAACAATGACTCAATGGACATGAGTTTGAGTAAACTCCGGGAGTTGGTGATGGATAGGGAGGCCTGGTGTGCTGCAGTCCATGGGGTCACAAGGAGTCATACAGGACTGAGTGACTGAACTGACTGAGCTGAACTGGTTTGGTATAAGAGCGGGGTTTGGGGGGTGGTGATAACATACCCACCTAAAACTACCTCCCTCATACTCATACTTGGTGCTATTACAGCTCCACATAGGCATGCAAATACATCTGAGTCACTAAAATCAAGTGTAACTCCTTAATCAAATTATCAGACCAGCCCTCAGTACAGCCAGTGTGAGAGTGTGATAGGCCACAGAGGCCAGGGGTTTGAGTCATAACAGATCACTGTTGAAGAGTGTGACCTTTAGAAAATGACCTCTTGTCTTTGTATTTCAGGTCTCAGATGGACACTGTCCTAGTTTAGTAATGAAAGTCCCCCAAATGCCTTGGTCCTGGGCAAGCCTAGACAGTTGGTCACTGATTAAGACACAGGCTATAATGATTGAAGGATGCATAACAGTGCATGCATGGTACATGCTATTTATTCAGTAAATGTTTGTCTTTACAGTATCCCTTGTGCCATTTGAATTTTCAATAGATATGAAGGTGAGCAGTTTTGTTAAAGAAGGAAGGGTTTATTGAACCACAAAGGGCAGTATGAAAAAAGGGAAGGAGAGATCTGAGATAAAAGAAAGGTTTGGAAGAATAGGTTCAAGGGCATATGAGTCATTTTTGTTTACTCTGAAATTCTGCCAACACCTTAAAGAGAACTAATACCATGGAGCATCCTCGCCTTCTGGTGGTGCAGAATCCCAGGCATAATGGAGTCTGGTTTAAATGGCAAAGCTAGTTTAGAAGAAGTACCCAGATTCAGTTTCGTTAAATGTTGCTGAATGAGGGCAACATGCTGGACAGAGGCTGGATCCCCAAGGACAATTGCCAAAGCCCATCCCTCAAATAGAATCCATTGTGTTTTATGGCAGGTGAGTTCTGATGTGCTGGAGACAGGACTAACACTGGAAGGTTCTTTGACAGACTTTGCAACCTAGACAAAAGCTTAGCCTATAAGAAGTTTTGGGAACTTTCACTAAGTGTGGCATACATCATGCCATCTCCTCTCCTTAAAATGTCAACTTGTATCAGGATTCTGTCAAGCAGAATAGCTTTCTTTCTTCCTTCAGTATCTTATTCTAGTGATTTCACAGAGACCATTGTTTCCTAAGGGGTATCATGGAGACAATAACAGGTCCCTGAAATTATTCAACAAACCCATCAAAGGGTGCCCTTTACTATCTAACCTGTTTCAGAATCCTAAAGGCCCTACCAATTATATAAAGCATAAAGGAGAAATACAACAAATCTACACAGAAGTTGCCTGAATCCAGAGCTGTCCAATGTGTTTCTTGTACAGTGTAAGACAGCAGGGACTCTTACGTTGCTAGGTACAAAAAAGATCTTCATGACCCAGATAGTGTGATCACTCACCTAGAGCCAGAGATCCTAGAATGTGTAGTCAAGTGGGCCTTAGGAAGGATCACTACAAACAAAGCTAGTGGAGGTGATGGAATTCCAGTTGAGCTATTTCAAATCCTGAAAGATGATGCTGTGAAAGTGCTGCACTCAATGCCAGCAAATTTGGAAAACTCAGCAATGGCCACAGGACTGGAAAAGGTCAGTTTTCATTCCAATCCCAAAGAAAGGCAATGCTAAAGAATGCTCAAACTACTGCACAATTGCACTCATCTCACATGCTAGTAAAGTAATGCTCAAAATTCCCCAAGCCAGGCTTCAGCAATATGTGAACCGTGAAATTCCAGATGTTCAAGCTGGTTTTAGAAAAGGCAGAGGAACCAGAGATCAAATTGCCAACATCCACTGGGTCATCGAAAAAGCAAGAGAGTTCCAGAAAAATATCTATTTTTGCTTTATTGACTATGCCAAAGTCTTTGACTGTGTGGATCACAATAAACTGTGGAAAATTCTTATAGAGATGGGAATACCAGACCACTTGACCTGCCTCTAGAGAAATCTGTATGCAGGTCAGGAAGCAATAGTTAGAACTGGATATGGAGCAACAGACTGGTTCCAAATAGGAAAAGGAGTATGTCAAGGCTGTATATTGTCACCCTGCTTATTTAACTTATATGCAGAGCACATCATGAGAAATGCTGGACTGGAAGAAACACAAGCTGGAATCAAGATTGCCGGGAGAAATATCAATCACCTCAGATATGCAGATGACACCACCCTTATGGCAGAAAGTGAAGAGGAGCTAAAAAGCCTCTTGATGAAAGTGAAAGAGGAGAGTGAAAAAGTTGGCTTAAAGCTAAACATTCAGAAAACTAAGATCATGGCATCTGGTCCCAACATTTCATGGGAAATAGATGGGGAAACAGTGGAAACAATGGCTGACTTTATTTTTCTGGGCTCCAAAATCACTGCAGATGTTGACTGCAGCCATGAAATTAAAAGACCGCTTACTCCTTGGAAGGAAAGTTATGACCAACCTAGACAGCATATTAAAAAGCAGAGACATTACTTTGCCAACAAAGGTCTGTCTAGTCAAGGCTATGGTTTTTCCAGTAGTCATGTATGGATGTGAGAGTTGGACTCTAAAGAAAGCTGAGCACCAAAGAGTTGATGCTTTTGAACTGTGGTGTTGGAGAAGACTCTTGAGAGTCCCTTGGACTGCAAGGAGATCCACCCAGTCCATCCTAAAGGAGATCAGTCCTGGGTGTTCATTGGAAGGACTGATGTTGAAGCTGAAACTCCAATACTTTGGCCACCTCATGCAAAGAGCTGACTCATTGGAAAAGACCCTGATGCTGCGAAAGATTGAAGGCAGGAGGAGAAGGGGACAACAGAGGATGAGATGGTTGGATGGCATCACCGACTCGATGGACATGGGTTTGGGTGGACTCCGGGAGTTGGTGATGGACAGGGAGAACTGATGTGCTGCAGTTCATGGGGTTGCAAAGAGTTGGACACAACTGAGCAACTGAACTGAACTGAATCATGAATAGTAAACATTAACAATAGCTATAATGCTTAATCTAATTACAGATGCCTTCTTGCAAGAGGAGAAGTGAGAATTTAAGGGATATTTCAGGTTTAAAGTTTTTTAGGTAACTCCAAAAAAGACAACTTTACTGATTTTAAATGCTCTAACTGGCTCTAACCTCCAAAGATTATTTTTACCCCTCCCCTCTGACTCCTGTTGTCATTAGCCAATTACTTACTAGAAATAATTTGAAATCACAGTTCAACGTGATTTTTCTGTATGGCATTTCATTGTGTGGATAAACGATAATTAACCAAACCTCTCTTTTTGAACAGTTGTGCCCAATCCCTCAGTCATGTCTGAGTCTTTTGCGACTCCATGGACTGGAGCCCACCAGGCTCCTCTGTTCATGCGGTTTTTCAGGCAAGAATACTGGAACAGGTTACCATTTCCTCTCCAGGGGATCTTCCTAACCCAGGATGGAACCTGTGTCTCCTGCATTGGCAGGACGATTCTTTACTGTGGAGTCATCAGGAAAGCCCAACACTAACCATGCTGCCACCCAAACGAGGCTTCCAGGGGGGGCTGTTAACTCTCCCCTCCACCCACACACAGTTAACCAGGGATACTGGTTGATGTTTATTCCCCACTTTCCATCTCATCTCATCTTCTCCTCCCTCTTATTTCTTATGATTTTAATATATCCTCCAGTTTCTCTCTTGTCTAAATTTTCCAGATTCTAGCCTGAGTCACATGGTCTTCCTGCTGTTTTTGACAGTTCGGCAAAGGGCAGAAAGAATACAGCTCTGGTGGACTCTGTCCTTGAAGGCAGGGACTGATCTACACTGACTGTTTCCCCCCAGAACTCAGCACAGTGCACAGTCCCCACCCAGTCTGGGGAGTACTGGCTTTGAAGCTTAGGCCCAAAGATTACCAGCTGTACTTCAAGACAGGCAAGTTATTTCCTGAGCCTCAGTTCTCAACATGCAAAACAATGTGAATAACACTGCCTTTAAATACGTCATTTAAGATTTAATCAACCACCCATGTAGCCAAGTGCTACATACCTGGCCCATAGAATGCACCAACAAATTCAAGCCCCCTTACCCCAGTGGCCCTCAACCTTCTTGGCACCAGGGACCAGTTTTGTGAAAGACAACCACTCACTTCCTGCTGTGCAGCTCAATTCCTAACAAGCCACGGACCAGTACTGGTCCATGGCCCATGGGTCAGGACCCATGCCTTACCTCATGAATATTTCTCCATTTTCTGGAAATGAAAATAAAAATATCCCATTGCATGCAAAGCACTTCCATCACACAGGCATGCCAACTCGTCAGTTTCAACATGAGTGTGAGCACCATGCTCTTGAGTTCACTACATATTTTCATGTTTCTGTAATCTCTCATTGTATTTCCTCAGACTCGATTGTTCTGTCTCCTTCTCCTGTCTTAGTAAGCCTCCACTCATCATTCAAAGTCCATTCCAAATAGCACTTACTCTCTGTTATTTTCTTGCTCAAAGTAAAGTGTAACCACCTTATGACGGCCTGTAAGGACCGTCATTCTCCACTCCCAACTGGACTCTCCAATTCTACCTTCTAAGACTTTCTTTCCCCTCATTCAAACCCCAAATTAAACTGGAGTTCTTTTTTGTATTGTACATGCCTGGTTCATTCCTGCCAGGATTCTGTGTGACTAGCTCCCGCTCATAAAATTCTCAGATAAAAGATGTTCGACTGTACTGTTAGTTAGGGAGATCCAGATTAAATCCAGAATGGAATAAAAATTGTTCACTTATTTTTAAAAACCGACAAGGTACTGCTGAGGATTTGGTGAAGTTCATATACTCCTACAATTGAAATATAAGTTGGAGGTCAATTTGGCAGTATCTATTAAAGTGTGTCCATATTCTCCTTACCTGGTTTGCCACCTATTTACCCGAAGACACAGTCATTCATATACATGGAGATTTTCACTGAAGCAGTGTTTACAATAACAAAATGAAACAAATCAAAACAAAAAAACTCAATTGGGTAGCAAGCTAAATGTCCATCAACAGGCAGATGGTTGAATTAATTCTGCTACCCACATACCATGGGGTATACTCTACAGCAGATTAGAAAACATGAGTATGTAATAAGAAGACAAGATATCCAAGATAGTTCTAACTGAAAAAGCAAGTCATAGCAAAGTACATATGGAAATATTCGTGTATTTTAAAAACTTAAAATAGTAAGAACTAACATTCATTGAGTGACTTCTATCAAGTACTTTTCTAAGTGATTTAAATTTATCAAAATAGTTACTCTTCCTAACAACCTGGTAAGGTATGTAATGTTGTCCTCCCAATTTTATACATGAAGAAACGGAAGCACAGTACGTTTCCATGGGCATACCATTAGAGGATAATAAATCTATTGCCAAGCCTGGCCTTACTTATGGCTCTGTATTGTCTTTTACATTTTATATCTAAATATGAACAAATAATTGACTGTGTGTGTCTCTGTGCGTCTGTACTCGAGTACAAAGGCAAACACTTGAATAAATACCCACCATGACACAGTGTTTCCTCATGGTGGGGAGGGGACAGGAACGGAGTGATGGAAAGGAAAATGATTAAGGGGGCTTTTTAAAAGATCAGATTTTAGTTTTTCAATATTGGATTCTTTGGAAATTTATAAGGATTCATTCAACATATTTCTTGTTTAATTTGTTCTGATACAGTATCCCAGAATCATCAGGAGGAAAGAGAGAGTGAAAGGCATTCTAGGATAAACTGAAGAAGGCAGAACAAAGGATAATTTTAAGTGTTTTGAGGCACAGCTTTGAAGTAATTTGAGCAAAAAATAAATTTTACCTGCAGCTGCCTGGGCAATTTAGGTGAAATGAAGGGGTTTTTGCAACATTACCTCAGAAATAATGGATACAGAAGAGTGGTTTGTGGGAGCTTCAAAACCCCAATTATAAGGGAAAGCCACTGAGATTACATTCAAACGGTCATGACTGAATGTGTTCTCTCCTGGCATCACTGTTAATTTGTTGAAACCTGAGTTTTCCTTCCCTCCATTTCCTCTTGGTAGTTTATTTGTCCATGCTGGCTTCGGCTGTATGGCCTGCTACATCGCTCATGCTTAAGTGTGAATGCTATAAATCCAGGCTGACATGTGACTGAGAAATGGTGAGGAAGGATTATGAAATACCGCACGGCCAAGGTTTTGTTTCTCACTAATGACTCCTGAAATGAAAAACTACAGTGGCTTCAAGCTTGATGGATGTGAGATCCCAGAGTGAGTTACAAATCAGTTGACCTAGAAATTCTTTTGAAAATGAAAGGAGTTGGTTTTATATTTTTTCTTTGGTATGATTATTACTGATCCTCTCCTCCCATTTCCCCAAATAACAACGGGTTGCAACAAAGAAATAGCTGTTACCTACGTAACAGGTTCATAACACCTATTTCCTCTCTCATTCAACATTAAGTTACATCTATCCCCAGGTTACCCTGCTTCAGATTCCAGCCTCTTCTAGACCACTGCTCAGATTGCATTCACAGTAATCTTTCTAAAATGCAAATGTGATCATGTCATTCTCTTGCTTACAATTCTTCTAATCCCCATATGGCTTCTCCAAAGGCTCAGTGGGTAAAGAATCGGTCTGCAATGCAGGAGACATGGGTTTGATCCCTGGGTTGGAAAGATCCCGTGCAGGAAGAAAATGGCAACTCACTCCAGTCTTCTTGCCTAGGAAATCCCATGGACAGAGGAGCCTGATGGGCTGCAGTCCATGGGGTTGCAAAGAGTTGGACACCACTGAGAGACTAAGTCTCCAAATCTCCATATTGCTCAGATATAGCCCCAGGTTTGCAGTCCAGTTTGCCTTGCATTATGATCTGGCCCTTGCTTATATTTTTAGCCTCACTGGCCAACGCTAAAGGGTCCAAAGAGATGAACTGGCAATTTTCTCATGTCTGGACTCTAGGATTGTTTACTCTGAGATGGCTCTTTCACCTTACTTACTGCCTCCATTCACCTACCCAACACCTACTTGCCTGTAAATTTTCTTCACAGAAGAAACCATCTCTGGCCCTCCCATGCCTGGGTGAGATGCCTCTTTTATGATCTCCCGTGGAACCCTATACTTAAACTTATTTACAAAATAACCTATGTTGCAAAGATAATCTTCTTCCCTGCCTATTTCTCCTCATACTTGTAAGGGTGAAATATTTTTTTATTTCACCAGGGACTAAAACAATACCAGGCCCAACAATACTTTGCCAAATGAATGAATGAATTCGTATCTAATAAGTTTTATGGATTAAATTTCATCAACAAACTTGTAAGTTAACTATGTTGTCACTTCTCTGAGAAAACATAATGATTTCTAATTTAAACAAGTGGCTGCTCCCTTAATTATGAACTCGTGACAGTTAACACAACTAACTTATATAGTACCTACTATGGGTCATTATGTCACTTAACCACCAAAGCATAAAAACGAGGTAGCCACTGTTATCATCATCTCTTAGCAGTGAGGAAACTATGGTTCAGAGAAGTTACCAGATTGTTCCTCAAATTGCATAAATTACACTGAATTTGTTTATGAGACTTAGACTGCCCAGCGCATTTAGAGTGCTGAGCAAATGCCTGGCCTGTAAGCTCTCAGAGGAACTCTTTTCTGTTACTTCTGTTATCAGTTTTGTTACTATACTTTGGGTCTGCCTGCTTTATTTCTAAACCTAATGTTTGGGGATTTTCAAACTACGATGCTAAATATGGCATATATATTGAGTAGAAGATACATATTTTAAAAGTTGCTTTTTTTTTTTAAATTAGAAAAAACTTTAAAAATGAAAACTGTGAGCTGCTACTGCTAAACTCATCTCTAGCTTCCTTGGTGCTTCTCCAACATGCCAGAGCTCTTCCATCTGAGTGTCTTTGCACCGATTCCTCCCGCTGCCTGGAACGTTTCTCCCTAGATACTCATGTGACTCCCGGCCCTCCTTCATCTTGATTCTTCTTCTCAAATATCACCTTCTCACTGAGGCTACTCTCCCCAGCATCACATCCTCGCCTCTCTACCCTCACTCCTTGCCCTCCTTCATATGCACTGATTTTCTCTTTTTCCTTAGTTCTTGCCACCATCTAACATATATATATATATACTACATATATATATTATACACACACATTATTTACATGTTTGTTGCTTTCTACTCTACTGAAATGTAGACTCCAAGAAGGAAAGAATTTTTCTCTCTTTTTCTTTTTCACTGAAGAATCCAGATTGCCTCAAGTAATGCCTGGTACACTGAGATGCTTAATAAATTTTTTTCAATGGTTTTTTTTGGGGAGGGTTATTTTAATTGAAGTGTAATTGATAATAAATACTTTTTGAATGAATGGATGAATATTGCCCATGTCCAGGCAATGTTGTATAACCTCATTTGGCCACGTATGTGCTCTTGATACAGGGTATTTATGTATATTTTGTCAACATACTGCCCTATTCAGTAGTTCTCAGACTTAGGGTTTGGTAAATAGCTGAGCAGGTGCTCAAGGTTTGATCTAAGAAGAATAACACAACCAAGAAAGGTAAAGCTAAAAGTTCATTGTAGGTTACCCACGTTCCTATAAGTATCAGTAATAAAAAGTGCATCAAAGGGAATTTTAATGACTATATTTGACTTGTTTTCTTGATAGAATAATAGAACTAAAAATTGAACATAATTAAACCCCTGATGATTTCCTTAAAAATTAAATAAGTTTATTAGAGGTGAAGAAGGTTAAAGTGATTGGCTACTTTGTGGAACACTCAAAATATGTGCAAAATTATATTCAATGCAACTGGAGGAAATTACATTTTGATACCTGTAGATATTGACACCATAAAATGACGTGACATCTGATAACTAGCACCAGAAAGTTCTTACATTATTCCTTCTGCCAGTTGTATCCAACAAAAGAGGACCCATGTGAAACAGTGTGTATAGTAGGTCCCTGTGGTAATTAGCTGGAAATTGCTACAAACTTGTCAGTAATATTTAAAACTATTTCTAAGGTTGTGTAAGAGTGAAGAGCAATATAATAGTGATCATTTCATATAAACTGTAAAATAACTTTAACAGATTATGGGCACCAAAATACAGAGAATTTCAGGACTAGAAGGTGTGGCCTGCCTTATTTCAGATTCATTGTAAATCTCAGAGGGCACATAGGTTCCCTGTAAACTTCACTTTTGGCTTTATTGAGTAGTCAGATAGATACTCTGCCTTCTAGACTTAAGCAGAAAAGTAGTGAGGGCTTATATTTCTGTTTATGACATATTGACACAGAATTTCTACAAATCACCCAAAGCTACAGCTCAGGCCAATTATGAGTAATACGGTCATCTCTATTTATAAAAAATTTAAATTGAGGTTTGTAGGAGAATTCAATAAAAGTGAGCTCCTTTAAGGTATGATGTATGTTTTATTAAACTGTCCCTTCCCAGTGCCAAGCACATGGCATGTGGTTAATAATTCTTTTTTTGGCAGTCTGAATGAAGCCTTTAAAATGGTATTCTTAAAGTACTGTTTGCCTGTAGAGAGAGGTTCAATAATGGTGGGCTGTCAATCTCCTTGCCTTTGTTATATACAGTAATTAGGATCAACTGCAGGGCTCTTCCTCACAGATCCTCAATTCAGAGACAAGCCTTGGATGAAGTCTCTTTGCAAGAATTGCCCTCATTTGTAGAATCCCCAGCGTGCTGTGATTTGGGAGAAGTCCATTCTATTCACATACACCATACAGTGTACAATGTATGCAATTTAGATTTTAATGGTGCTGCTAATACTTGGTTTTTATCAGTCTCCAGGAAATTGTACCAGTTTAGTTTAAGGAAACGGTTCCCAGCTAGGCATGATCTGACCGCTCTGAGGAGAGCTGGCAATGTCTGAGACTCTTTCAATGGTCACCACTGGAAAGCGGAGTGTGGCCAGGGGAGCTGCCAAACATCCTACAATAGACAGCACAGCCTCTCCAACAAAGACTTACCCAGTTTAAAACCTCAGCTGTTCAAAGGTCGAGAAACTCTGATTACAACAAATTTAGAGAAAACTTTACAGAGTAGAATTTAAAAAAATAAAGTTTTCTACTTTAAAATGCTGCCAGTTTGCTAGAACTCAGTTACTGCATTTAAAATTACCCATGGCCTAAAACCTATATCCTTCTCCAAAACCAGATGACTCAATCTATTTTGTATACTTTCACATTGATGACCCACAGATACCACAGTTTGCTGAGCACTGGGCTTCTCACTTTCTTACCTAAAACATCTTTTTTTTTTTTTTTTTTTAATTGCCAAGTCACCAGAACACATTTTGGATCATCACCAAGTGGAAAGGTACTCTTAGGCCTGGAAATGCAGTTTTCTTTATATCTGTCTTTGATGCCTGTGGGCTCCTGCCTTGAATCTGAGGCCACCGAGAGCTCAAGCTGAAACATCTTTTCTCCTGTAGCAGCAGGAGGTAGGATCCAAGCCAGAAACTTGGGACTTCCTTGGTAATTCCCTCTCCTTTATCTCCCATGTCCAGTCAACCACCAGGTCTTGCTTAGAGTACCATTACCTCACTGGAGTTCTCTAGTTGATCTCCTCACATCCAGTTTTTCTCTACTCCTTCACACACTCCCACAGTCACATGCTGGCAGTTGCCAGGACAATTATCTAAATGCAGATAAAAGCACGTGATGCTGGCCATCTTCTACAACCTTCAAATGACAAGTCCAGGCTCTTTACTGTGGCTTACGGGGCACACGACAACATAGCCCTAGGCCATCCCTCCAAGACCAATCCGACCACACTGTGCCTTACTCTTTAACTGCAAACATCATGTTGTTCCTTATATGTTTCTACATATGTTTTCTCCTCTTCCTGGATTAACCCTCCATCAACCTACTTGCTCTGACATTTCTATCAGTTCAGTTACTCAGTCGTGTCTCTTTGCGACCCTATGAATTGCAGCATGTCAGGCCTCCCTGTCCATCACCAATGCCTGGAGTTCACTCAGACTCATGTCCATCAAGTCGGTGATGCCATCCAGCCATCTCATCCTCTGTCGTCCCTTTCTCCTCCTGCCCCCAATCCCTCCCAGCATCAGAGTCTTTTCCAATGAGTCAACTCTTCGCATCAGGTGGCCAAAGTACTGGAGTTTCAGCTTTAGCATCAGTTCTTCCAATGAACACCCAGGACTGATCTCCTTTAGAATGAACTGGTTGGATCTCCTTGCAGTCCAAGGGACTCTCAAGAGTCTTCTCCAACACTGCAGTTCAAAAGCATCAATTCTTCAGTGCTCAGCTTTCTTCACAGTCCAATTCTCTCATCCATACGTGGCCACTGGAAAAACCATAGCCTTTACTAGATGGACCTTTGTTAGCAAAGTAATGTCTCTGCTTTTCAATATGCTATCTAGGTTGGTCATAACTTTCCTTCCAAGGAGTGTCTTTGAATTTCATGGCTGCAGTCACCATTTGCAGTGATTTTGGAGCCCAGAAAAATAAAGTCTGACACTGTTTCCACTATTTCCCTATCTATTTCCCATGAAGTGTTGGGATTAGATGCCATGATCTTCGTTTTCTGAATGTTGAGCTTTAAGCCAACTTTTTTCACTCTTCTCTTTCACTTTCATCAAGAGGCTTTTTTTAGTTCCTCTTCACTTTCTGCCATAAGGGTGGTGTCATCTGGATATCTGAGGTTATTGATATTTCTCCCAGCAGTCTTGATTCCAGCTTGTGCTTCTTTCAGCCCAGCGTTTCTCATGATGTACTCTGCATAGAAGTTAAATAAGCAGGGTGACAATATACAGCCTTGACGCACTCCTGTTCCTATTTGGAACCAGGCTCTTGTTCCATGTCCAGTTCTAACTGTTGCTTCCTGACCTGCATATAGGTTTCTCAAGAGGCAGGTTAGGTGGTCTGGTATTCCCATCTCTTTCAGAATTTTCCACAGTTTATTGTGGTCCACATAGTCAAAGGCTTTGGCATAGTCAATAAAGCAGAAATAGATGTTTTTCTGGAACTCTCTTGCTTTTTCCATGATCTAGCGGATGTTGGCAATTTGATCTCTGGTTCCTCTGCCTTTTCTAAAACCAGCCTGAACATCTGGAAGTTCATGGTTCATGTATTGCTGAAGCCTGGCTTGGAGAATTTTGAGCATTACTTTACTAGCGTGTGAGATGAGCGCAATTGTGCAGTAGTTTGACTATTCTTTGGCATTGCCTTTCTTTGGGATTGGAATGAAAACTACTATTTCTCCTTTTAAGATTCTGTTTATATATCATCTCCTCTACAAAGCCAGAAGGTGTTTTTTTTTTTTGTTTTCAGGAATTCTGAACTACCAGCCAACAGCTGGAACTGTGATGGGGCACCTCCTCTCTGGACTGCCACAGCTCCCACTTGGTCATCCCCGTTTTTGTACATGATCTCCACTTGGTCCTCACTGTAGTTATATTTCTTACGCCTACTTCTACTTCAAGGAAGCCAAATGTACTCTTACAAAACCAAGTCTACTACAGCATCATGCTCCCTTGGTTCTCAGAGGTAGAAGCTCAGCGACTGTCTGGAAGCCTCAAGTTTTCTAACGTCACAGTTTACTAAATTTCTGAATATGGACTGACTGCTGCATAGTGGTGATGAGCTCAGAACAAAAAAACAGTTGAGACGCTGGTGCTGGGTGATGAACTAGGCTCAGGCCGATGCTAGGAGATCAGATCTTCTGTATACCAATCATACGAAGATTTAAATTCCTGTTCCATCAAAAACATAACTGCAGCATATTCAGACTCTAACTCCAGGATGTAAAAGTCTCAAGCCTTGCTTCATATTCAAAGTTACATTCTTAAATCTTAAGCTACCGTATATCTGCATAGTTGCTGGTGATGCCGGGCACACCTATGAATAGAAACAAGATTTCTGAGAAGCCTTCAGATGCCACTGAAAAGCTACAATGTAATCTACATTTCAGAGTAAAATCAACAGTAATAAACTTACCAACTGATGATTCTGTCTCCATGAGAGAAGAGAGAGCAAACCAAGGAGGGAAGGCTTATGGTTCAATATGAGACACTTTGCAACTTTATTAAAACTGTCCACACCCCATGACTCAACTTAGAAAGGTGTGGTTCTGGTACCACAACTTCCAAGACTCTCTCACTGAGATTCCCATGTCTGAGACTCAGCAACTAACATCTGACTTAAAGTTTAGGCGTCCTATGAACCTCTCAGTGCTCACATGTAGTGTGGTCACTCATGCAGTGCTACTTGGGTCCCATCTGTATCAGTGTCGTCTCTCTTTGAGTACAAGAGAAGGATGTTCTTGTTTCTTTAAGAACCAAGTTCTTGTTTCTTCGAGAACAAGAGAAGATCAAAATCCATTCTAGAAAACTGTACAAACTCTGAGATTAACTTGGTTTGAATTTTATTGGGTAGACCTATGGAGCTGTGGCTATATTAAAAATTTTCCAACTTTGCTTTAGGCTGGTACCAGTAGTCTCCAGGCCGATACTTAGTTAAGTTAGAAGAATGGTCCTTCTCAAGCAAGTTGGGCTTAAATTGAATCATAAAGAACAGCTTTTAGGCAACAGAAACTGGCTTCTCCAATATGGTTAAAACAATAACTGATAATTGGGTTTAGTGAGTTCCATAAAGAATAAATGATGACAGAAAGTGACCTAGCACAAAACTTGAGGGCAAACCCTGTATTCATTCACAGTGAGCTGCCTGTTTCTCAGCCAACAGAAGAATGATCCTTGCTCTGCTTACATTTTCTGCTTTTGAAAATTAAGACTCTGTTGCCACAGAAGATACGAAGACTAGGGATTTTATGAAAAGGCTGTTTAGCAATAATGCTTTATTTTTGGGGAGAGAGAAAGTCATATGTTTTTGCCAGTGCTATATTTATCAATTCCCTTTTATATTCATTAGGAAAGGTAGTTAGGACAGGTGTCATTACATCATTTTGCAGATGTAAGGACACCCAAAATTTTAATGACTTGCCAATAATCTGAAAGAATATTTAGAGTGGAAGAATAAAAAGTGGGAGAATAAAAGAAAAAGAATAAAAGTGGGAGACTTTTATTGTCTCTTGAAAATAAACAGAGAGCAGAGGAAATCACTTAGTCTGAGCTAAAAGCTTAAATCTACATGCAGGCAAAATTGTAAGATAGGAAGGAGACTATTACCTCCTTACAGAAAAGAAACTTACATTAACAGTTAATAATAACTAATAGTTAGCAGCTATTGAGTGTATAAAAGTTATCTGCCGCAGTGGCAGATACTTTTACATACTTTCTTTTATATAACCTTCAGATCATCCATGTGAGAAAGATACTATTATCTGTTTTACAGATGATGAAACAGAGTCCCCAAATTGTAAATGGTCATAGCATAGTTAGACTAACCTTAAACTCTTCAGAAACTGTAAGAACTTGAAATGTAACAACATTTGAAATTTTGAAAATAGCAGTTGACAATAAGGCTTTCTAATTTTCACTGAAAGAAATAGAAAGAAAATGACTTCTAAAGTTGTTATCGGACACTAGATCTTATTCAAGTGGTTTAAGGGTTTAGAAAGAAAATGTCCATATAGGAATATACTACTACTACATTAAAACAGAAAACGTATAACACATTCCACTTTGTAGTGATAGCCATAGCTGCTGCTGCTTAGTCTCTAAGTCATGTCTCTGCAACCCCGTGGATTGCAGCGCGACCGGCCACCGTAGGTATCAGCAACTCTTGGCGCATGACCAGATTTTAGGATGGATGGACAACACAGAGATTCCTATTGCCTTTCAAATAAAACATAACCTTTCTGGCAGCACCTCTAAGAGTTGGACCTGTCTGGCTCCCACCACTCCTTAGCTCCTTTTGTCCATCTCTCCATGACCCACCCACCCTGCTCTTCTTTCAGCCAAGGCTGAGACAACCTGGGACCTGGGACCCGGGACCCCTTGCTTCAGTGCTCACAAATGGACAAATGTCTCCTCCAGCAACAAAACACAAAGAAACTATAAAGGACTAAAAATAACTGTGTGCGTGAACAACTGGGGCAGATTATGGACAACTAAATATAAAAAGACCAAAAACACACTGCCACTTTTGAAGAGCCAGGAGCAAAAACAAGGTGTTGGGAGCTAAAAACAGGGCACTGAGCATGAGCCCTGCACCCAACATCACAGGAACAGGTGGGCAACCCCCTGACCCACGCCTCTGGCCTGACCCCGGCCCTCCCGTTATAGAAGCAGCTGGCTTCACCCCGCTGCCTGTTACTTGTTTTCACACCCACCACCCCCCTGCTGCAGTGAAGGCCCCAGTGAAGGCTTTCCTGGATTTCTTCTCTGGCTTCTTATCAATCTGTAGTAAGGAAGGCCAAGTATCCTGGTTGGTAACAATCCTACACGAAAGTCATGGGCTTTCTTACCTGGATAACTTCACACCAGCTCTTATGATGATGACTGACTCTTCCTTGCCCTTTTTGTTTTTAGTCACTAAGTCGTGTCCGATTCTTTGCAACTCCATGGACTATAGCCCGCCAGGATCGTCTTTCCATGGGATTTCCCAGGCAAGAATACTGGAGTGGGTTGCCATTTCCTCCTCCAGGGGGTCTTTCTCAACCCAGGGATCAAACCTGCGTCTCCTGAATTGGCAAGCAGATTCTTTACCCGAGCCACCTGGGAAGGCCCGTCCTTGCCTTTAGTCTCAGCTTAAATGTCTCTTCTAAATGAGGCCATTCTTAACACTATCAAAAGGAGCTGCTCTTATTCTTTTACATGGCACCTTGTTTTCTTCTCCTTTTCCCCCTTTAACACTTCTTATAGTATTTAATTATGAGGCAGTGTTATACTCTGAAGTATAAATTTGTGGGTTTTTTGTGTACTTCCCCACCCCTTTTGCTTCCTTCAGCCTATAACTAGGGAACAAACAGAACTCAAAACTAGCTGAGGCAAGAGAGAGTTGCATTTTCCTCCCATTATCTAAAGGCTAGGTGAAGGTTGGGGTTGGCGTAAGGAGGAAGAGAAGGAGGACAAGCTTCACTGACTGCACAGGCAGAAGCAAAAGGAGAAAAGTACTCAAAGTGGGAGGGGGAAAAGGAAGTTGCATTGTCAGAACCAGGAGTAGGATGGAAAATACTCAGCACATGCTATCCCGAGAGTAGAAAAACCAGTGTGCTCATGGGCCGTGGACAACTGATCTCTTTTGACTGTCCTGGAAACTCACAAGTCCTCTGAATTTAGAATAACGGTTTTCCACGACCAAATCTTATTCACTGGAACTTGTAAAGGTTGCCTTGTATGGAAAAGAATCTTTGCAGATGTGATTAAGAATCTTGATCTTGAGATAAGGAGATTATCCCACCTTATTTAAATGCTAAGACACTTCAGTCCTGAGCCCCTCTGTTGATGGGATTCTCCAGGCAAGAATAATGGAGTGGGTTGCTGGGCCCTCTTCCAGGAGATCTTCCCAACCCAGGGACTGAACCCACATCTCTTATGTTTCCTGCTCTGGCAGGTGGGTTCTTTACCACTAGCAGCACCTGGGGAGCCAGGGGAGATTCCACACAGAAGTTACAAGAAGAGAACTGTCTACCAGAGCCTCTGGAGGGAGTACAGCCCTGGCTGACAGCCTGGTTTGGGGTCATTCAAGCTGATTTCTAACTTCCAGTCTCCAGAACTATGAGAGAATAAATTCTATTAATTAAACCATCAAGTATATGGTAATTTGTTACAGCAGCCATAAGAAACTAATACACACATGGAGCAAAAATCTCATTACTATGACCAGCAGGGAACTGAACTGAATCTCTGGGAGAATTTCCTTTATGCTGGGATAAGTGGTGGCTATGTCAACAGTTTCATATGCATTTATATGTACACAGGCATACCTCAGAAATACTAAGGTAAATGTCTCCTTTTCCAAAATGCGACTATTTTTAGAAACGGTTCTCCACTTTTTAAAAGTCAAAGCCCTTTATAAGAAACAGAAAAACAATATTCACCCCAACCAAAACTGCTTATGCAAACCTATAAAAGTGAAAAAACCTTGATCTTTTCTATACCATACAGGAAAACACTACTAGTCTTTAAAGGACTAAGAGATTGACCCTTAAATTAGGATGAGTAAAGCCAGACTGCCCAGATTAGACTTCCAGCTGTGCCATTCAGCTGGCTGTACGACCTTGGGCAAGTCCACTGATCTCTCTCTTCCTCAGTTCGCTTATTCATGAGAGTGACAATAAGAACACTTACCACAAAAGAGCATTATATGAGGAAACAATTAATTCAATATGTAAAGTGCTTAGAATGTTGCCTGGAGGTAAATACATATGGAGCTTTGCCTATGTCGATAGCTGCTGTTCTAAGGGGGCTTGGCTCAGTGGTGAAGAAGATGCTTGCCAAAAGGAGATGTGAGTTAGATCCCCAGGTCAGGAAGATCTGGAGAAGGAAGTGGCAACCCACTCCAGTATTCTTGCCTGGAGAATCCCAGGGACAGAGGAGCCTGGCAGACTATGGTCCATGGGGTAGCAAAGAGTCAGACATGACTGAGCATACTCGCATGCTGCGCTAAGACTGCGGAGAAGGCAGTGAACAAAAATCATTGCTGTCAGTGGGACATGCGTTTTAATGCAGAGCTTAAATTTTCACGGAAATCTTATAGTGTATTTCATAGTAATTTAAAAACATCTTTGTTCAGATAATAGATAAATAAGACTTAACATAGATTTCCCATCTGGATGCTGTAGTTTCACAAAGCTCAAATCTAGAGAGTTCGAATTTTTGTTTCATCCTCATTCCACATCTGACAGCCTTTCTGCATAAATAATTTGGGCTATAAGTACTCACCCTTAACTTGGCCGAAGTATTTATAAAATGGGAGAAAAGCCAGGTTCCAAGAAAACAATTTATTCTGTTCCATCCCTCAGCTTTTACTCATTCATTTCTTATGCTTAAAAATCAATTAGCACTGTTCATACACTGTATCGACAGCTTTATTTAGGATTAACTATGGAGCTGGGTAAATTTAACTGCAATTTCCCCGCCAATGATGCTCAAAAACAACCCCTGGATTTCAGGAGCTAATGAAGGTCTCTTTTTCACTATGGCATAGTTTTAAATTTCTTGTGCTTTTCTTTTATCTTTCTATCCTGTGCCTCCCTGTTCCCCACCTGCCTTCTCTCCCATCAGTATGGGAGGCTATCATACTGATTCTTTTGGACTTTCTCCCTTTTAAAATATTACTAGGAAATAATTATTAAGTCAGAGGAAGTTGAAAAGAAATGTACAAGGAGACCCTGTGGACCCGTTAGCCAGCTTTCCTCAATACAAACATCCTGTAAAAAACAACTGCATAGTATGAAAATCAGGGCACTGACAGGCACGGTCCTGGAGCTCACTCAGGTTTCACTGGGATTTCCTTTTTCAGTAACCAGTTATTACACTTGGTAAGCATCGGTTATGGTCATAATAAAGGCTGAAATTCACTGTTTATGTATGTATTTGGTGTGGGCTTGGGTGTGCAAAGGAGTATCCATTTCTCTGTGTGTATCTGTATGTGTGTGTGCGTGCATGCACGTGTGTATGTGTAAAAGAGAAAGAGAGAAAACACTCTGGCCCTATCCATTCATAAGACTTTTTTGAGGAACAGATGAGAGAATCTTAGGTAAATACTGTTCATAAACTGTAAAGTACTAAATTAAAAAACAATTATATTGTAGTCCATGTTTAATACTTCTGTTTAAGAAAAATTTCTCATTAGGAAGGTACACACAGAGCCTCCTTACGTATATAAAGAGAGTGTGTGTGTGTTTGTGTGTGTGTAGGGGGATACAGGAGTCTCAGCAAAATACCATCTGGAAACACAGAGTCACAGAGTTAGAAGGGACCTTGGGGTCAACTGTTGTAGTCCTCTATATTGTACTCATAATTTGAAATATTCTTGCCAGTTGGTCTTCTAATCTTTGATTAAAACTTCAAATGATGGGCACACTATGACTTATGATTCCGTCCTTCCCTATGTGTCTAATGGCTCTTTCTCACAAGAAGGCCTTCCTAAAAGCTGCCTTCCCTGTGGCTTTCCCCCACCGGCCTTGGCTCTGCCACCTGGTGCCTCGCACATTGGAGGAGATGGGAAGGCAGCCATCACCCCCCTGAGTCTCTTCTCTGTCCAAAACAAGTCAAGTCCTTCTTCCTGTACAAGACTGCTTGACTCGGGATGAGCTTATTGTTCTTTGCAAAGATGGAATCAGGATCAGAGCACAGTGAGGTGTGAGCCGAACAGCACGTTCAGAGCTGAACCAGTCTCTTCTTCCTTCCATGTTTATACATATTTGTATTAATGGCCCCTATAATCACATATTTGTTTTTCCCTTAACTTGCTTCAGATTTCTCTTGAAATCAATTGAAACCCTCTATCACTCATCTAGAGCCAGACATCCTGGAATATGAAGTCAAGTGGGCCTTAGAAAGCATCACTATGAACAAAGCTAGTAGAGGTGATGGAATTCCAGTTGAGCTATTTCAAATCCTGAAAGATGATGCTATGAAAGTGCTACACTCAATATGCCAGCAAATTTGGAAAACTCAGCAGTGGCCACAGGACTGGAAAAGGTCAGTTTTCATTCCAATCCCAAAGAAAGGCAATGCTAAAGAATGCTCAAACTACTGCACAATTGCACTCATCTCACATGCTAGTAAAGTAATGCTCAAAATTCTCCAAGCCAGGCTTCAGCAATACGTGAACCATGAACTTCCAGATGTTCAAGCTGGTTTTAGAAAAGGCAGAGGAACCAGAGATCAAATTGCCAACATCTGCTGGATCATCGAAAAAGCAAGAGAGTTCCAGAAAAACATCTATTTCTGCTTTATTGACCATGCCAAAGCCTTTGACTATGTGGACCACAATAAACTGTGGAAAATTCTGAAAGAGATGGGAATACCAGACCACCTGACGTGCCTCTTGAGAAATCTGTATGCAGGTCAGGAAGCAACAGTTAGAACTAGACATGGAACAACAGCCTGGTTCCAAATAGGAACAGGAGTGCGTCAAGGCTGTATATTGTCACCCTGCTTATTTAACTTATACGCAGATTACATCATGAGAAACGCTGAGCTGGAAGAAACACAAGCTGGAATCAAGACTGCCGGGAGAAATATCAATAACCTCAGATATGCAGATGACACCACCCTTATGGCAGAAAGTGAAGAGGAACGAAAAAGCCTCTTGATGAAAGTGAAAGAGGAGAGTGAAAAAGTTGGCTTAAAGCTCAACATTCAGAAAACGAAGATCATGGCATCTGGTCCCATCACTTCATGGGAAATAGATGGGGAAACAGTGGAAACAGTGGCTGACTTTATTTTTCTGGGCTCCAAAATCACTGTAGATGGTGATTGTAGCCATGAAATTAAAAGACGCTTACTCCTTGGAAGGAAAGTTATGACCAACCTAGATAGCATATTCAAAAGCAGAGACATTACTTTGCCAACAAAGGTCTGTCTAGTCAAGGCTATGGTTTTTCCAGTGGTCATGTATGGATGTGAGAGTTGGACTGTGAAGAAGGGTGAGCACTGAAGAATTGATGCTTTTGAACTGTGGTGTTGGAGAAGACTCTTGAGAGTCCCTTGGACTGCAAGGAGATCCAACCAGTCCATTCTGAAGCCCTGGGATTTCTTTAGAAGGAATGATGCTGAAGCTGAAACTCCAGTACTTTGGCCACCTTATGCGAAGAGTTGACTCATTGGAAAAGACTCTGATGCTGGGAGGGATTGGGGGCAGGAGGAGAAGGGGATGACAGAGGATGAGATGGCTGGATAGCATCACGGACTCGATGGACGTGAGTCTGAGTGAACTCCGGGAGTTGGAGATGGACAGGGAGGCCTGGCATGCTGTGATTCATGGGGTCGCAAAGAGTCAGACATGACTGAGCGACTGAACTGAACTGAACTGAGACTGTTTTTTTCTTCGAGTTTTTTTTTTTTTTTCCTTCAGGTTTTGATATTTAGCCATTTCTTCCTGATTCTGCCTAATTTTGATTTTCCCTGCCTGATTCCCTGATGACTCAGACTGTAAAGAGTCTGCCTGCAATGCAGGAGACCTGGGTTCAGTCCCTGGGTTGGGAAGAACCCCTGGAAATGGCTATCCACTCCAGTATTCTTGCCTGGAGAATTCCATGGACACAGAAGCCTAGTGGGCTACAGTTCATGGGAAAGAGTTGGACACAACGGAACTGCTAACACTCTTCCCGATTCTGCACAAAGGTAAAATGTTTGACAAATGGGCAGGACTTCACATAGATTCTTATTAATTTTAGCTTATTGTACCATTCCATTGGCATTTAAGAAAAAATATATCCAGACCCAATCACTAAATGTATTTACTGTTGCTGCTGGCTGCAATCTTTATATATGGCCCTTTAGTTCCTTCTTGAAATTGCTGATTAAACACTTGGGTATAAAAGAGTGAAAAGGAGATCATTAGAAAGATATAAATTCTAACTGTGAACATTTTGACTTCCTGTTAACTTTAAGCTTTAATTGAACATTCAGTTCTAAGTTTTTATTGAGGGTTGACCTAAGAAGTAGCCCTGTGCAAAAGGCCTCTGCATTTTCTATAAAATTGTATTAGGTAATTCAATATCTCATTTGTAAAAATCCCAGGGGAAATTTCCCCTGGAGCTCAGGGACAGAAAAAAAAGTCTCTACCAATGATGGCTGAGCTGGTATGAGTCTCCTTCTGTTTTGATTTCTAAGACACTGAGAGAAAAAAATATTACTTGCTCTATTGATATTACTTGCTGTATCTTTAAAAAATTTCTATTTATTGATTTTTTTCCCTAACATGCCATGTTAATAATTCTTCATTAACATATATTTTACTTTTTACCAGATATCATGATAAAAAGAAAGTAGTTGTTCAATCATGTCCAACTCTTGCAACCCCTTGGACTGTAGCCTACCAGGCTCCTCTGTCTATGGAGTTCTCTGGGTAAGAACAGTGGAGTGGGCAGCCAGATCCAACCCAGGCCTCCTGCACTTCAGGAGGCTTCTTTACCATCTCAGCCACCAGAGAAGCCCAGATCATCATGATATATCCTTCCTAAATGCAGGTAGAGCATAAATACAAACACACATAATTAAGACATCTTTTCAGGTGTCTCTTCATATGTTTAAAGGTCCATGCCACAATTTCCTTACTTTTTAAGTAGGACAGTAGGAAATTTTCTCCAGAAGACTTGTACTCAAGTAGTAAGGTTTGCTTCATCTCTTCAAATCACTCTTACAAAATTTGTTCTCAGTTTAGGATGGTATGTTCTGAAAATATTCCATATTAATTTTCCCAAATGGTACTTTATTTTAAAGTGTAAACTTGATCATTTGCTAACATTTTCTCTTTTGTGGTCCTTCCATTACAGAACAATTTTTTTTTTCCATTAAATACTGCTATCTGCCTGGAATTATTTATATTGAGAAGACTTGTGGATTCAGTGTTAGCAGCCCAGGGTTATTGCATTGGATTAACTACTTTGGCTGACAATTGGAAACCCACTGGATCATGAAATTTCTCACTTATAGAACGAAAACTACCTTTTGATGAATACCTGATAAATATTAGGTGCTGTTAAAACGTATATAACTTACCTTTAGGTGCTTTAAAATAAGTAGTTTATAATGCCTAGTTTGATTTTATAGATATGCAATATTTTACATTACAAACTGAGACGCCTAAATCAGTCTAGGTGGTCAGCAAACATTACATCAGACAGGTACTCCAGAGGCTGGTCGCACTACAAAAGCCTTTGCTATACCCATCTTAAGGATGTTTTGTTTATTAGCAACAGTTTGTCCGAAATGGATTCTTACTGGCAAAATTAGTGACTTACAAATTAGCATGATATATGGAACTTAACAAAATTAAAGGTTTTAAACATAAGTAGAATACTAAAGATTCTGGAGATATTTCCCACCTTTGCATGACCAGGTTGCAAAAATCTGAAGGAGGCTCACAGCTTGCACCGAAGGATTAGTGGCGTAAGTGTGATCACTAAAGCTTCTTATTTCCAACTGCCAGTTTAATAGAGTTTCTGGTTGTCTGATGCTGACTATAACAAAAATCTTGGCTCTGGAATGTTGGTTCATCTGCCTCAAATAAACCCTTTTTGCAAGGTTTCAAGGGTTCAGGCTTTGGAACATCTGAACAGACCAAAAACTAGGATGTTATCAAACTTAACAGAAGAGGTTGTGTGAGTCTATTAATGCCTTTTTGCTAATAAATGTTTGCTAAAATATGCTTTTATGGACAGCAGGCTTTGCTTTAAAACTTATATAACTAGCATTAGCAATATCATAGGCGGACTGCTAACTCTCTTCAAGTTTCTTCACCAACCACACTTACATACTTAATTTGTGTGTGACCAAATTATCACAGGATAGTTCTCCACAGACATTTTGCCTCATTTTAATTTTCATTTGACCTCTTAAAGTTAGTCCCTACTCGCCTTATTCAGATTAGGAAGTTCAGTTTAGGGGTTATTAATCCATTAACTAAATCCTTTTCTACTGACTGGAAAAGGTCACTCTTCATCCCAGTTCCCAAGAAGGGTAGTACTTGAATGTTCTAACCATCGGAAAATTGCACTCACCTCCCATGCTAGTAAGGTCATGCTTAAAATCTTGTGAACCAAGAACTTCCAGATGCCCAAGCTGAGTTTTGAAAAGGCAGAAGAACCAGAGATCAAATTGCCAACATTTGTTGGATCATAGCAAAAACAAGGGAATTCCAGAAAAACATCTACTTCTGTTTCATCGACTATGCTGAAGCCTTTGACTATGGATCATAACAAACTGCGGAAAGCTCTTAGAGATGGGAACTCTTACCTGTCTCCTGAGAAACCTGCATGTGAGTAAAGAAGCAACAGTTAGAACTCTGTATGGAACAACTGATTGGCTCAGGACTGAGAAAGGAGTATGACAGGCCTGCCTGCTGTCACCCTGTTTATTTAACCTATACACTGAGCTTCCCTGGTGACTCAGATGGTAAAGAATCTGTCTGCAATATGGGATATCTGGGTTCAATCCCTGGGTCAGGAATATCCCCTGGAGAAGGGAATGGCAATCCACTCCACTATTCTTGACTGGAGAATTCCATGAACATAGGAGCCTGGCGGGCTACAGTCCATGGGGTTGTAAAGAGTTGGACGTAACTGAGCGACTAACGCACACTGAGCAGGTCGTGAGAAACGCTAGGCTGGATGAGTCACAAGCTGGAATCAAGATAGGCAGGAGAAACATCAACAATCTTAGATATGCAGATCATAGCACTCTAATGGCATAAAGCGAAGAGGAACTAAAGAGCCTCTTGGTGAGGGTGAAGGAGGAGAGGGAAAGAGCTGGCTTAAAACTAAATATTAAAAAAACTTAAGACCATGGCATCTGGCCCCATTACTTCATGGCAAACAGAAGGGGAGAAGGTAGAAGTAGTGACAGATTTCTTATTTTGGGGCTCTAAAATCTCTGCAGATGGTGACTGCAGCCATGAAATTAGAAGATGACTGCTGCTCAGCAGGAAAGCTACGACAAACTTAGACAGTGTGCTCTGTATAGTCAAGGCTATGGTCTTCCCAGTAGTAATGTAAGGTTGTGAGAGCTGGACTGTAAAGAAGGCAGAGTGCCATAGAATTGATGATTTCAAACTAGGAAGACTCATGAGGGTTCCTTGGACAGCAAGGATATCAAACCAGTCAATCTTAAGGGAAATCAACCCTGAATATTCATTGGAAGGACTGATGCTGAAGCTGAAGCTCCAGTATTTTGGTTACCTGATGCAAACAGCCAACTCACTGGAAAAGTCCCTGATGCTGGGAAAGATTGAAAGCAGAAGGAGAAGAGGATGTCAGAGAATGAGATGGCTGGATGGCATCACCGACGCAATGGACACGAACCTGGGCAAACTCTGGAGATGGTGAGGGCCAGGGAGGCCTGGCATGGTGCAGTCCATGGGGTCACAAAGAGTTGGACATGATTGGGTGACTGAACAACAACAACAATCTATTAAATCCACGGATACTGAGTGGTAGAGTCTGATGTGTCTGATTCCATTGTGCCTGCAGTCTGCCAGATAAAGTCCCAGATCATTGCAAGGAATGGCGGAGTGATTAGTAAATGCCAACAGCTCTGTTCCCTACAAATGTATGGGTTAAATGAAGGTTCTTTTGCCCTTTTGACAGACAGCTTAAATAAAGTCAACTAAATATTGATTTAATATAAACTTTCTGTAGCTTTACATAAATACACTTACTATGAATATATTTTTAGTTCTTTTAAAAATATATATACTCTTCCTTTGATCTACCCAATACATTCAGAGAAATCATAAATTCACACAGTGAGGCACAGATTACTTTGTGACGTAATTGCATGACCTAGCTTTAGAGTCCTTCCCTAGAAAACTTGACTATGAAATAGATTATCAGTTGAAACATGCTTTGAAAAAGTTCTAGTTATCTAAAGGTCAATAAAAAGCTCATCTTACAGCATTGTTGCACAGAAAAAAGTAAATGAAATGGTAATTTTAGAATTGGAATGCTGAAGGGATATAAAATATTCATGGATTGGTGATTTTGATGTACATGAGAGATCAGCAGAGTTGAATAATTTGGGGTTCTATAAAACTACTAGTCAGGCCCCCCAAAATGCAAGATATACAGAAGAATTTATTCCATGGCTATAAACAAAATATCACATTTCAAATGCATTTATTTTGGATATTATGTCCTTAGCAGAAATCACTATGACCACAAAGAACACAAATCTAATTTATTTTTTTAAACCTTAAGTTCATAGAAGACAGATCCCAGATGAAAAGAAAAGTAAGCTTTGATATGCTTCTAATCATACTTCTGAAATTTTTGCTTTGGGGTTATTATTTTTGATTTAAGTAGAAGGGAAGAATTATGCATTTCACATGAAGCCATTTCATTAACAACTCATTATTACATGTGGAGGTAATGGCATCCAAAGAATATGAGGCTGTGAAAAAATGTATGTTCATACTTTTAACTTCATGTGAAAACTAAGATAAATATAATGAAGAGATACTTGCACTTTTTTTTTCAGGAAAGGGGCTAATATATTTTTATTTTACCGTAGCTGTTTACTTGGCTTAAAGAATTACCTGTTCATTAGCCTTTTCCATGTGTGTTATTATTATACATATTAAAGCCATCCTTCCTCTATAATTAAAATGAAAAATAAATAGGGTAAAAGTTCTAGTTTTATTTTTTAAATGTGTATATTTGCTTACAGTAACTTTGAATAACTCAATGGACATGAATTTCAGCAAACTCCAAGATTAAAAATGAATTTGAGCAAATTCATTCATATCTCTGATGAAGGACAGGGGAGTCTGGTGTGCTGCAGTCCACGGGGTTGCAAAGAGTCCGACACAACTCAGCGACTGAACAACAACAAACTTTGAATAAAAGTGACTTGAAATTATGTTCTTTTAAGTATTAATTCAATTAGAGTATTATGTGGGGGAAATTCTACTAGCTGGAATAATATCTTGGGATGATTTTCCCAGGAGGTCCTCTTTATCCCTGAACAAGACAAAATGAGAAATCAAAGCTATAAAATTATCTCTTTTGTAGGTCTGATATCCATCAATGCTTAGGAAGTTGTTTGGACACAAAATAAAGATTTGCTCGAGGATTTTCAATACTGATTTCAATAACAGCAGTGGGGGGAGGGGAGGATGTACTCAGAGTGAAAAACCTCTGATTATGTTATGAACATACCACTCCATTCACTGATAGCAGCTGGTCTCCTCTCTTGAGGCCTCCGTGTCTTTCAGCCACCCCTCCAGGAATGATGCGAGAGATATAAATGGGAGAATTTTGCTCCTTTCCTCCCATCACGTTAAAACCAAGGCCTTCATCTGTCTTTGGCAGTTCGACTACCCGAGGGTGGGAATGGCCTTCACTAGCTGCAAAAGCTGCAACTGTAGCCTGAAAGAAAAGATGATCGTTTGGTGATAAAACGAGGGAGATAAGGCTATTCACATGATTTGCAGGGCGCAGACCAGGCAACTCCTCCTATTTTATAGCATTCTCCTGTGAAAGAAAGAATACAAAAGGGAGGGGGCTTTCTTCATTTAGATGTCCTTTATAATTCCTTTCTTTGGCAAAGCTCAGCCCAACTATTTCCACCTTTCTACATCTTACCCATTATGGCAAAGTTTTCCCTTTTTCATAAAAATCTTTCCCAGAGACCTTGGTTAGACGCGATTCTGCCTATCCTTGGATTCCAAATAGCTGGTGCATTTAATACCTACATACAGTCCATAAACCATAATTATCGCATATATTATATACGTGTTGACCACCAGCACCTTCAGGGCTGAGACTGTGGCTTCCTCTTTTTTGTATTACACAGTCTAACTTGCTGCTTGTGCATGCATGAAGTAGCTTCAATTGTGTCTGACTCTGTGACCCTATGGTCACACATGGGGTTCTCTAGGCAAGAATACCGGAGTGGATTGCCATGCCCTCCTCCAGAGGATCTTCCTGATCCAGGGAGCGAACCTGCATCTCTTACGTTTCCTGAATTGGTGGCCGGTTCCTTTACCACTAGCGATACTTGATAAATGTTCATAAATATTTACTCAATACACCAAGGAGCACTTATAGATATACATATACATGTATCCTGGTGAATAAATCTAGAATTTTGCTATTGCGAAACCACTGGCTTAGCAAATTTAGTACTTTTTTCCTAAATTGAAATGCCTAAAAGAAAAAAAGCTAAAATAAAGTAATAGATTCAAACAGATTATAATTATTTCACATCAGTATTCCATATTATTATGAGAGGTCCTCTTATCTGGCACAGATTTTTCCCCCTATATTTAAAATTAATATTTCAACTACTCTAGCAATGTAGGTAAAATGAGAAGTCCATGGTTTTATACCTAGATGTACAAAATACAATTTAATATGGACATAAGTTTATTTTAAAACTCAAATATATTAGTTTTAAAAAATAAGTTAAAGAAACAACTTACCATTAGTTTTCACCCCCTCCCTTCCATGGAAATAAAGTAAGAATATTGCCTGCTTCTTATTTTCCACCTCCAGTAACCTGCCTTAACCACAGCTGGTTAGATGTCTATTATAAAGCGATTTACTCAACACTCTGAAAATACTGATTCCCAACAACTGTACATTCTTTTTCACACACAGCATTAACACATCAACTTAGCATTATGCTACTGTCTGCATTTAGTGAAAGATAGTGAATGAAATGGAAATAATGGCTTGTTTTTAGCTACATGCATTTGCTCATGCAAACCCTGTTGTCATGCATAGGTTTTAATGGCTGACATGGATGCAATGCAGACAGCCCAGAAACAACCAGAAAATATTGTGCTATTGCAACATTATGCTGCTATCCTGCTGTTCTACATGAATAAGAAATGAGAATGGTAAAATACTACATAATTCACATTCCCCTTAATTAAACCATGTAGGGATCATTTTTCTGTGTGTGTTTCACTTCAGTACAAGCAAAGCATGATGTAATGATAATAATACCCTTTTTGTGCCTGGGTTAAAAAAAATTAAAAAACAAAAACGAAACAAATAGTCACAAGTCTACAGTGTTCAGTTACAGAATGAAAACTTAAAAGTCAGGAGAGAAACTAAGTAAGAGTTGATATAACACAAAAGAATTAAATGGAAAATTCTGATTATTTCCAACTGTTATTTCTTATATATTATTAGAAAGAGAAAAGCTTTTAAAAAGCAAATGTGTATCTACTATAACATTTCTGCACTTATAAAATAAGAACTGCACTAGTGATTTTAGGTTAAAACTGTTATTTCCTATGGTCTATTTTCCATATAACCTCATGATCCTACTGTTGTAACATTTTCATTCGTAGGGTCTCTGCAATCTCTGGATTGGAGTTTTTCAAGAGCAAATGTAGTCTCTACCACAATAGCTGACAAGCCTTCCCTTTAGGTCAATATCATATTCTTTCAGCTGCTCTGCTGAGTAGTACATGGAAAAATCCTGCATCAGTGGGTATCAGATGAGTTCTTGCCATGTCTAGCTTGAGTCAAACCTTTAGACTTGTGCAAATAAATTTCCATGCATTGAATAGTGAACAGGTTCTTTTGGATCAGAAGAATGTGTCAGAAAACCAAGAAGTATTTCATACGATGAACCAGTAGATTTGCTTGTGCCAAATGAACATTTAGTGAGTTTAATGAAATCATTCTCCTTTCTTAAGCTACAGAAGCAGCAGAAACGTTCAATTTTTCCATTAGGATTTTTACCTGGGAAGTAGTACTGGTTCTAGACTCTGGGCTGCCACTGATGTCTAAATTCTCTTACAGTGTACACACGAGAATACCTGAAACACACACGCGCACAATCAATTACTAGATCACTGGAGTTAAGTATATTTTTAAAGTTACTCAAGTCTTACCTTTGCTGTGGCCCTGGCACGGAATTCAGGACAGCCATTAACAGTTATCGTTTCATGCATATATTGATATACCTAAAATGTTCACATAAAAAAAGAATGCGTAAGAACATTAAGAATATCAATTCTTTCATTGCAGATAGGACAATATATTTTCATTGTTAAGACAGAAGTTCCCTATCTCAAAGTGAAACAGGTCTGGATCAATTATCCTGATGACTTGATCCAAAAATCCCTCCTATATTTTTGGATGGGTTGGAGGAGGTTGCTGTAGAAAAGATAAGGCAATCATTTTTACTCAGAAGTTTTAAATTTGGCATTCCTTGTTTATCAAGTAGTAAAACTTTTATATCTGGTTTTATAAAAAGCCCTTTGGTAAAAATGTTTACCATTATTTACAGTTCTAGCTCTCAAATATGTAGTAAAAATGATGTATTTAGTTCTTTCCTGAATCTAGGTGATACTTTAAAAATAGTTTTCAAAATTAATATTCCACAACACTGAGATTACAATATCTTTTCCTTGAACACTGGAAGGTATGCATGTTGGAATGTGTTACTGATACACAGTCATAACTTGTAAGTACAGAGATTCAGGAGCAGAGACAAGTAAAGTAAGATTCTCGGAACTGGTATATAGAACAACATATCCACTACCGGTTCATGTTAACACTTAGGTAAAACGGAAAGAATGGAGGGTAAAATCTGAGTCTAGAATGATGTTACAGTAAGCATACAGGTTTTGCTGACTAGTGGACCTGTGTTTGAGCCTTTTAATATAATTTGGGAACTATGAGGTCTTGGTTGAACCACTACCCCTTTGATTCTTTTTGTCCATCTGAAAAATGAGTAAATAAGAAGAATTATTTTGTATGGTTCCTTTTACTGAAGTAACACTCTCAGAACACCAACCCCAACAGGTACTTCTTAGACAGAACATATTATTACTAAGTATGATTCTAGACACAACTATACAGACTGTTGAAACATAACAAATATTGTTTTTCCTCTAAACTACCAGAGATGGGGTTAGGAAATCAGTTGCTAAAATATATTGCTTAATTTTAAATAAACTGAAGTGTAGAAGATGACTTTTAAAGGACAGTTTGAAGAAGATGTTTTGAAAAATAACATGATTAAATATGCTTGATTATATGCTCATTTTGAAGATTTAAATAATAAATCTTCCCATGGTGAGAACTGTTCATGCATGCCACATCAAGCCTCTCATTTAAGTTGCTAAAGTAAGAGTCCTGTCTTTTTCATACTCTGCAGCTTAGGTCTGTTCCTGGATTCAGTATCCTCAAAGTGGCACCTCCCTCTTCCCATGGTGGTTCAGACAGTAAAGAAGCTGCTTGTGAAGCAGGAGACCCAAGTTTGATCCCTGGGTCGGGAAGATCCCCTGGAGAAGGAAATGGCAGCCCGCTCCAGTATTATTGCCTGGCAAATCCCATGGACAGAGAAGCCTGGCAGGCTACAGTCCATGGAGTTGCAAAGAGTTGGATACGACTGAGCGACTAAGCACAGCCCAGCAAAGCACAAAGGTACAAGTCCATTTGGTATTATACTGGAGTATATTTCAGGAATGACCCATAAGCTATACCAATGAAAGATAAAATAGGAAAATTTAAATTGAAGATTTCTTTTCTTTTCTATTAATCTTACTTTATATGCTTAAGTTAAAAGTTATTAAGGTCAACTCAAAAGTTGATTAATTCAACAACCATTCATTGAGTGTCTTGGACTAATTTCCCAACATTTTTTTATTGGCTCCTTTCTCAAATAGATTTGGTTGAATTCCCCACTAATGCTGATTCATCTTCCCGGTAGCATATTTAAGGAGAAGAAAGACAAAGCAGTCTGGACTAGAAGGGCAGGAGGACTACTCAGAATCTACCTTTTATCTTGTACTTCCACTAAACAACCGTGGTATCCAGTTTCTGTAGGAAATCTAAACAGGGAGGAGCACAGTTTTCTGAAGAGCATTTTGTGGAACTGGGACCTGTTAATGCAAATTCTTCAGATTATCAAAATAGCTGCTATACATGTTTCCATGCTACTCCCTAGACAGTACATCATTTTGTTATGTAGAAATAGCCCTTCCACAAATGCCACTTATTTGCTCTTACAACCTATTTAAGAGGAAGATTTTCTCTAGCCTGTTTCACTTGTTAAAACTCTCTCAAATTTGACCCCTTTGCTCCATCCTGACTTACTATCTGTTGTTCAAAGCACTGCATTAATGTCAGCTGGGTCTCTCCATCAACAAAGCACTATGGACTTTAGTCATCATCATCAAACAGACCATGCTGCTTCGGTGCTCCTGGCTGCCTGTTGCTCTTACAGTAAAGGTTGCAAAGTTAAATGCTTATAAAAGTCCAGCTAGCAGAACAATGCAGAACCCAGTCTGCTCTCTTTAGTCTTGTTTTCCTACTTCCTTTCTTCCTCTCTGAGCATTAACCAAACATTAAACTTATCACACCCTCTGAGTTGTTCAGGCCTTTGCACATGCTGTGTGTTCTGTCTGGAATGCCCTTCCATCAGGAAGACTCTCATTTATCTAAGTTTAATACAATCAACAGATTCAATGCAATTCTTAACAAAATTCCAAAGACATTTTTCATAAAAATAGAACACAATCCTAAAATTTATATGGAACCACAAAAGACTTTGAATAGACAAAGCAATCTTGAAAAAGGAGAACAAAGCTGGAGGCATCATCCACCTTGGTTTCCAACTATATTACAAAGCTATAGTGACCAAAACTGTATGGTGTTGACATAAAAACAGACATAGATCAATGAGACAGAATGGAGAGCCCAGAAATAAACCTGTACGTGTATGGTCAATTAATTTATGATAATGGAAATAAGAATACACAATAGAGAAAGGACAGTCTTACAAATAAACCCTGTTGAGAAAACTGGATAGCCACATGCAAAAGAATGAAACTTAAACAATTATCTTAGACCATACGCACAAATTTATTGAAAACGGATTAAACACTTGAATGTTAGACCTAAAACCGTAAAACTCAAAGAAGAAAACATAGGTGGTAAGCTTCTTGATAATGATCTCAGAGATAATTTTTTGGATCTGACTCTAAAAGCAAAGGTAAAAAAAGCAAAAATAAACAAATGAGACTACATCAAATTAAAAAGCTTCTGCACAGCAAGGGAAGCCATCAACAAAATGCAAAAGCAACTTACTGAATGGGAGAAAATATTTGTAAATCATGTATCTGATAAGAGGATAATATTCAAAATATATGAACTCATACAACTCAACAAAACAATCTAATTAAAAAATGGGCAGAGTATCTGAATAGACATTTTTCCAGAGAAGATATACAGATGGCCAACAGGCACATGAAAAGAAGCTCAACATCACCAACACATCACTAATCATCAGGGAATGCAAATCAAAACCATAATGAGATATCATCTCATACCTGTTAGAATGGCTATTAACAAAAAGAGAAGAAACAGCAAGAGTTAGAGAGGATGTGGAGAAAAGAAAACCCCCATGCATTGTTGATGCAACTGTAAATTACTGTAAAGTGAAAGTGAAGTCACTCAGTCGTGTCCGACTCTGTGACCCCAAGGACTGTAGCCTACCAGGCTCCTCCATCCATGGGATTTTCCAGGCAAGAGTACTGGGGTGGGTTGCCATTGCCTTCTCCAGAGGATCTTCCCAACCCAGGGATCGAACCTGGGTCTCCTGCACTGTAGGCAGACACTTTACCAGCTGAGCCACCAGGGAAGTCCTATTAGTGTAACCACTATGGAAAATATTGTGGAATTTCCTCAAAAAATTAAAAATAGAACTATATTATGATCCAGTAATTGCACTTCTGGGTATTTACCCAAAGAAAATGAAAACACTGACTCAAAAAGATATATGCACACACATATCTATATATGCACATATATGCAATATGTTCATTGCACCATTAGTTAGGAGAGCCAAGGCCTGACATGCTGTGATTCATGGGGTTGCAGAGTCGGATACAACTGAACTGAACTGAAGGTATAGAAACAAACTAAGTAGACATCAATGGATAAACAGGCAACGGAATACTAGTCAGCCAAAGAATAAAATCTTGCAATTTGTAATAAAGTATATGGATCCTGAAGGCGTTATGCTAAGTAAAATAAGGCAGACAGAGAAAGAGAAATACCATATGATCTCACTTATATGTGGCATGTAAAAAAAAAACCAACAAAACAAGCAAACAAATAGAACCAAGCTCATACATACAGAAAACAGATTGGTAGTTGCCAGAGAGGGGGGTTGGGGTGGGCAAAAAGGTACAAACTTCAGTTATAAAATCAGTCATGGGAATACAGTGGACAGCAAGGTCACTACAGTTAACAGTACTGTGTATATATGCGTGCTTAGTCATGTCTGACTCATTGTGACACCATGGAGCTATGTATTGTACATTTGAAAGTTGCTAAGAGAGTAGATCATAAAAGTCCTCCTCAGAAGGAAAAAAAGAAAAAAAATTTGTAACTATTCACAGTTATGGATGCTAACTAGACTTACTGTGGTGATTATTTCACAGTGTAGACAAATACTGAATTGCTATGTTGTACGTTTGAAACTAATACATGTCAATTATATTTCAATAAAAAATAAAAGGAGGAAATTTGAAGCACAAAAGCAAAAAATTAAGAGTCTGAGATAAATACAAATTAAGAATAATTATCCTTAACAGCCCAGTTTGAATTGTGAATTTAAAAACGGGCTATACAAGAAGTAGTGTGTATAGATAACTGCACAGGCTCTGGAGGAAACAAACCCTAAGCCTTGATCAGTTACTTGATTTCTCTGGGCTCAATTTTTAGTTTGAAAAATGTGCTTAAAGCAGCAACTAACTTGTAGTCCTTCTGTTGTGAAGATTCAAAGACATAAGAGCTGTCCATGGGATATAGTAAATGCATAAAAAATTAATTACTATTATTACTATTTAATGTTTCCCAATGTATTTGACCCTGGGAACTTTGAGGAAGAATCTTCTAGGACTAGGAGGCTTTGAACACTTTTAGGAAGAATTGATCAAGGCTGGTTCTCGACTAGGGACAATTTTGCCCCCACCTCCAGGAGACACTGAGCAATGTCTGGAGACATCTTGGGTTGTTACAAATGGGGAGAGTGATGGTGTTGTTGGCCTCTAGTATGTAGAGGCCTGGGATGCTGCTAAACAGCCTACAATGGTCAGGGTAGCCTGCCCCCACTCCAATAATGAATTACCTACCAAAATGTCAACGAAGCTGAGATTAGAAAACCCTGAACTAATAAACAGAGATACCTATTTTCTTTTGATATGTAATAATTAGTGAGCTGGAAAATATAACTTGTATAGCACTGAGTAAAGGGTCTTATAAATGTTTAATAAATAAGTTTTAGAGTCAAATATCAAGTGTAAGCATTTTATATCTATGAGTTCATTTCATTCTCACAACTTGTGGTTCAGGCATTCTGCACACAAGAAAACAGCCGTGGAGATGGCAACATGCCCACAATCACACAGCTAGTCAGTGGTCAGTTTGGTATAGAAATTCATATCTAACTGCCTCCCAAATATTTCCTCTTTTAACCACATCAGGTCTTCTTATATTGAGACAACATCAGACCACTACTATTTTGATAGCATGTGTTGAAACAGATGTGCAGAAGTCACAAGTTCTTATATTCAGAATAAAAGTTTCTGAATTTTTTATGCTTATACCACTAAACAAGTGGTAGCTGTAAATTTACAATACAGTTCTGAAAACAACAAATATATCACTCCAAATGAAAGTGAAACAGCATTTTAATCCTCTTTTCTGGTTATAACATACTAAGTGAAATCGAGTATTATTGTCAGCTTTCATCCTGTAAAATACAATAGATTCTGACTACTTGGCTTTCAAAAGTGAGCTATAAAGGTCATGTTCTAAGTCAAAGCCTGGAGACATTAATTATTTTTTTCATTAGCTGTGTCATCTTATGAACGTTTCTTAGCCTTTTATTTCCTAAGGGGCAAAACCTATCCCTGCCTATTTTACTTTTCAAGGACAATTGTAAAAGTATAAATTTTTGAAGAAAGTTGTTATGGTAAGCTAAAGTACTTTCCAGATACCCTGAGAAAGTTTCTGAAGGGAAAACAGAAAACTGTTGTATGGGCTTTTTCAAGGGACAGTGGATGGGGCTTTTGGTCCTCTGAATCTTTTGGGCCCCCAAACGTTTGGCAAACTTCACCTACACTATTTCTAAGCATATTCTATTGGATATGATACATTTAATTCGTAGTGAAAAGTCAAATGATTTATAAAAACTCTTCCTACAGAGTTTTACTTTACATTTTAATCAATAATTCCCTAACCTTGAGTAAATCCCACAAATTCAACAAGCATTTTGTATATTTAGAACCTATTCTGCTGTGCTGTGCCGTGCTTAGTTGCTCAGTCGTGTCTGACTCTGTGCAACCCCATGGACTGTAGCCCACTAGGCTCCCCTGTCCATGGGATTCTCTGGGCTGGAATATTGGAGTGGGTTGCCATGCCCTCCTCCAGGCGATCTTCCCAACCCAGGGACTGAACCCAAGTCTCCCGCATTGCAGGCAGAGCCACCAGGAAAACCCAGAATCTATTCTAACATACTGAAAATAGATAAATAGAGATTAATTCAATAAAAGCATTAGAAGTGTAGTGAGTTGGTTCAAAAAGATTCATTCATTAATTCATTCAGCTAATATTCACTTATGGGCTATTCTACTCAGTATGTTAGGCATATGGGTCAAAATATGAAAAAAAAAATACTGGCTGCTTCTAAAACTTTGAGCTAATATTAATGTTTACCATAGAGGGGCTATTTTAAAATATTTTAAGTGAAAAGTTTAAATTTTAATTTTTCTTTATATTTAAAAGCAGATAGTTTACTTTTTCTGGACAGAAAAAATGTCTCTGAGAGAATAACAAATGCAAACATAGCAAAAACTTCTCTTGTGTACCAAGTTTACAGTTCCCATTTAGACAGAATTAAAACAAATAGCTAAAATTCAAGTGCAAGAGGATTTTTGCCTCTGAGCTTTCATTTATCATAGACTATGTAGACAGTATCAGTATGAACTTTACATTGAATCATTGTTCTTGATCTTGAAAACTCTGACTGGTACAGAGATATAGGAAAGGGATGACAACTCTATATCATGAGTTTCTTGTTCTTAGTCCCTTTTCTATGTGACTTTAAGGAACATACTATCTATGAATCTTACTTTTCTACTACGTAAAACACTATCTTCAACAGTTAGCCAAAGAAGAAACAGTTATGTGGCTTCATGAACCATGACATCTTATTCTTATACTTTTATTATAATAGCTGCCATATTTTCATTGTTACTATTACATGCATGTCTAAGATTCAGTTAGAAAGATGCCGTTGGAGTTTAGCTGCTTGGCCAGCAAGTATAGAAAAACTTTTGAGTTCAAAACCAGATTCTGATTGTTATCTTCTGCTCTTGCAGACAGTTTTATTGACTTGTGGATTTGGATGTTATTTTAAAGTTGTTACATGAGACATACACAAGGTAGGCTCACCTTATGCAAGCCCTATTTTCAACCCCCTCCTCCCAGCACTGACTAGACGCACGACCCATTTCTGTCCAGTGAGAATTCAACCGGAAGTAGATGAGAGGTTTCTGTGAAACTGTTGCTGTCTTGGTACAAGTAGTGTCCTTTTTTCTCCCTCTGTTTCTTGTCTGAGTGAATATTATCAGCTGTGATAGCAACCTTTAACTGCAAGAGAAAGGCCAACAAAACCTATAGACATCAGCTCTGATCACATGAGACTCCTGAATCTCTGTGATCAGCTGCCTACTCTCAACTTCTTGTAATGAAGAAAAACAGTCTTATTTGTCTAAGCTTCTCAAGTTGGATTTTATGCTATTTTCAGCCAAGAGAATTCCTCATTGCTATATTATTCAAGTAAATGTTATATGTAACTATGCTATATTTGGAGTCTGTTTTCTTCTAGCCTCTTCCAATTCCAAAAGTTGCAAGTTTTGTTAGAAAGCAAAGTAAATTTGTTAATATGAGGGTTTAGAAACTAAGAGTAAAGAATAAAAATATAGTTTAAAATGCAGAAATTAACTAGGAAAATGAAAAGACAGGCTGACTGAGAGGAAATGTTTGCAAAATACATAGCTAAAATTGGCCTCCTATCCAGAATATATAAAGAGCTCTCCAAAGTCAATAACAAGAAAAGAATCCAATTAAAAACTGGGTAAAATAGAGTTTTGGTTAGGATTCCAGACTTTCACTGCTGTAGCCCAGATTCAGTCCTTGGTTGGGGAACTGAGATTCCATAAGCCTCCCAGCAAGTCCAAAAAAAAAAAAAAAAGGGTAAAGTATCTGAACAGGCATGTCATCAAGGAAGATACATGAGTGGCAACTATGAAAACATAGTCAACATCATTAATCACTAGGAAATTCAAATTAAAACCATAGTTAGATCCATGTACACACTTACTAAAATGTTGAGATTTTTAAAAATTCTGACAATAACTAGTATGGCAAGAGTGTTAAATAACTAGAAATCTTGTACATTGCTAGTGGGAATGGGAAATGCCACATCCTCCTGAGAAAACAAAATAATAGTTTTCTATAAATTTAAACCTAATCTTGTAAGATTCATTACCTACATTTAGCTATTTATCCAAGATAAATAAAAATGTAAATTCATATAAAAATAAGATGCAAGCATGCTTTATTCATAATCACCACAAACTGGTGACAACTCAATAGCCTTCAAAGGTAGCATAATCAAATGGAAACACATCCGTACAATGGAATACTGCTGGGCAATAAAAAGGAGCAAGCTATTCATACATGCAACCATGTGGATGAATCTCAACTGCATATTGCTCAGTGAAAGAAGCCAGACTCTCTAATGATTTCATTTATGTGACACTCAGGAAAAGGCAAAGTAATAAATAAGGTCAGAAAACAGATCAAAGGTTGTCAGTAGCTGGGGGTGGGAATAGATTGACTATCAGGCATGAGAAAACTGGGGGGGGGGGGGGGTGTTAGAACTGTTCTAATACCTTGATATAGGTTATGGTTAAGATGACTACATGGGATTATTAAAGCTCTGAAACTCTACACTGAAAAGGGGAAATGATCACTTTATGGCAATTATATGCCTCACTTTTTAAAAGGCAGAAAATATTTAAGAGATGAAAATATTCAGAAACTTAACTGTCCTTTTGGAAACTAAAAATAAAGACTTCGAAACACAAAAACCTACATATATTTAAAGTGAAAGTCGCTCAGTCATGTCCAACTCTTTGCAACCCAATGGACTATACATATACAGTCCATGGAATTGTCCAGGCCAGAATACTGGAGTGGGTAGCCATTCCTTCCTCCAGGTGATCTTCCCACCCCAGGGATCAAATCCAGGTCTCCCACACTGCAAGCGGATTCTTCACTGTCTAAGCCACCAGGGAAGCCCTACATATATTTAAGAAAGTATTTATTATAATAAGATGACATTGGCCCCCATTCCTCAAAATTTATAAATGTGGAAAGCAACGCATTCTTTAATGAATGGTAATATCTCTTTCAAACATAGAATACTCCAGTGCATTATTACAGACAAGCTAACTACTAAAATGTCAATAGAATTATAGTCAAGATTAAATAAACTCCTCCATATCAGTGACTGGAAATGAAAATGACATTAAACCTTAAGAGGGAGAAAAGTAAGAAGACATACGATCAGATTACAGAAAATGAATGAAAAAAGTCTAAATGGGAAAAACAAGGCCCAAATCCTACCATATTATCGTGTTCATTAAAGCTTGTTAAATGCAGGTTTTTATTAAAAAGCAAGCAGGAAAAAAAAAAATGCCATGTGAGTATTGAGACTGATATTTATATCTACAGCTATCTATGATTTTTAAATGGATTTCTTGATTTTTCAGAATTGGAAACTCAGGTAAGAGTTGAATAAAGAAAAATTATTTGATGTGGACTCTCATTTTAAAATATTAAATGCTTTCACAACATTAAAAGTGAAGGTTGAGATCCCTCATGTTCTTATATAATTAAAGGTCACCTAGGTTTTTGGACAACATTCACAATGCTAAGCCAGTCTATTTATCGAAATATAAACTCAGCAGTTTTTATTTTAGTAAATTTTAGGTCAAGGGAGGTATTAATATATAAAACAAATCTGTGTGGCTCTAAATTTAATTGTATTTAATGGAGTCCATGCATGCAGAAATCAACTGCGCTGATGTGAATAAGTATACTGTACTAGATGTGACTAGAATAAAATAGAGATTATGTCATCAAATACATGGTCTACTTATTTTAGGAGGTTTTGTAGAAATAATTTCAGATCAATTGAAAGTGGCCCATCTATTAAGGAGGAGATATTTTTTTAAATATCTAATTTTTGTCTAGAATTTTTTCTTTCATTTGGGAAAAACAGCAGCCATAATTAAATTTTACACATTTAAATCTATAGCTATCCATGCATAGATATAGTCCCCATATGCTTTTCTAACTGTGGTAATGTTCTGTTTAAAATCACAGTGTTAGAATTCCTATAAACCACAAATTTAGGGTATAAAATTTAATGTCTAGAACCAACCACTTTTTCAAAAGAAAAGAAAAAAGCACACAGTGGTTACAAGTCATGTCTACTACAGTAAGATCATCAAGGGTCAAGCCAATCCTGTGAAAAAAATTCTTGAATAATGTCTTTTCCCAGATGGGTCAGTGGATAAAGAATCCGCTTGCAATGTAGGAGACACAGGATTGATCCCTGAGTCAGAAAGATCCCCTGGAGGAGGAAATGGCAATCCACTCCAGTACTCTGCCTGAAAAATCCCATGGACAGAGGAGCCTGGCAGGTTATAGTCCAAAGGGTTGCAAAGAGTTGGACACGACTGAGCAACTAAGCACACACTACATCTCTCTGGGACTATCAACTTTGATGAAAACATGTCACCCTTTTGGACAAGAAAAATATTGACAGGTATAGAGAAGCAAAAGATAATACACCTCTATTAGGTTGAAATGATTTAAAAACAGGGTTCAGTCATTAAAGCAGATGTTTGATGGTATTACTGGTAAAATCAATATGTCAACTGACATTCCTGCCAGAAATCATGGCATTACTTATAACCAAAACCAAAAGTAATAAATGCTGAATTTGAAGATTGAAAACAAATGTGACATGTGGGGGAACTAAATGTTTCTGGCCCTTCCCTTTCATGTGTTAGCTTCTGTACAACTGTCTACTTACTGCCTCAATATCCCCAGGAAAAGACCTGTCTGCTCGTGTGACTGGTCAGCATCCAGGAACTACTATTAGGTTACGGTTACTGCTAGGGTCTCTAAAAAGTCGGGAGCCAGGAGACCCATCTTCTGCTCTTTTTGCACCCATGTCATGGGAACTCAGGTAGGGGCTGCCGGCTTGGAGGAGATGGACGTGTTCCTCTCATTTTCTATTCTACCTTCTTAAGCCAAACATGACATCTCAGATTCAGACTGGCGGAAATGGGGAATTCATTTGGATATCTAGCCGCAGACTTCATTCTCCAATCTACCTTTTACCGGAAAGAGACACCCTAGAGAGGAGGATCTGGGTGCTTTCCATGCTAATAACAAAGTGGTCATTTGTTTTCTATTTGAGTCTTTCACCTTGGTGGGCACCCCCTTAAGAAGATGTTTGGAATGCAGGAGAGGATTTGAGCACTCCTGGACCACTGGCTATGATACCATTTTGTGGTGGTGGTTTAGTCACTAAGTCATGTCCAACTGTTGCGACACCGTGGACTGTAGCCTGCCAGGCTCCTCTGTCCATGGGATTCTCTAGGCAAGAGTACTGGAGTGGGTTGCCATTTCCTTCTCTAGGATGATATCATCTTAATAGCACTGAAATCTCAAGTCTACCTCTTATGGTTCTCATTTCAAAACTCAACTTCGTAACTCAAGACTTTCTGCTGCAATGTGATACAAGCCATTTGCGAGTTGCTTTAAAGGACACCAGGAGACTACAACAGCAGAAAAGCCAAATTAAAATGGTCCATAATTTGTGACCTAACTTGTGCATTACAGTGAATTTATGAAAACGGTATTACCAGGCTTAAGGAAAATACAGTCTCAAATTGCAAGTGATCATCAATGCTTAGATATAGATGAAGGTAAAATTGATGGCTTTAAATACCTATCCATCCTCCTAGGCAAGTTTTAAAGAGATGGGAACTTTTTCTAAAATGTTTTTCATGGGCTAATTCTAATGAGAAGTGCACATTAAGAAAGTTCTCCAGCACTCTACTTCCCAAAACGATGTGGCAAGGATGAGAGGACCCTCAAGGAGGGTCATGTGGGATCACTTCCCAAAGAGTATGCCCTCTCATCCCTGATGGTAATTGGATGGCATATCGTATTCTTTTCTTGTCTTAGTTCTGAAGGAACTCAGTAGGGAGGCATAGAACTATTGGTTTAAGTTACATATCACAGTCTTCAGAATCTCCATCATTTTTAAAATTACCAGAAGTTAGTTATATAATTTGTTGTAAGTGAATTAAAATTATTCTGGATATACTTAAATTCTCCAAAAGGAACAAAAGATACTTTGTTCAGTTTTATAGTTTCACAACTAATTATAATAATTCTGTTATAAAAAGCAGAAGCATTAGTTGTGAAACTATAAAAGTGAAGGATGATTATAATTTTAAAAACTATGCCGTTAACTATTAACATCTCTATTTTTATTATTGGTTTATATTTCCTCGTGGTTTCTTAACACACAGAACTTTCATAAGGTTGAACAAATTAAATATTTTGTATGAATTATTTAATAACTTTAAGGAAAAAATGAGATCACAATGGAGAATTTCCACAGGGTCCACATGACAGGTGGCCAAGCCACCAGGGAGAAATAGCCTTCCTTACCGTTGTCTAAAAAAGAAATCCCTTAAGGCAGCTGTTCCCATCCTGTCCTTGTTACACAGCCAGAGTCCCCTGTGACAGGAAACGCCTGAACAAAATTTTGGGAAGATGTCATTTCCAATTAGTATAGCACCATTCAAAGGCACTGGGTAATCTCTATATGCTTATTTTGGGTAAAATTCAAACAAAGTTTGGGGCTTAAAATCTTTTTGGTTGAATTAAGACAATGTGAAATCTCACGAAGGATCCCCAAATTCTAGGATATTGGCTGAGCAGAGCTGAAATTTACCAGTGTACTTACAAGTCTGCAAGATGTGTGAAATCAATTGCTACTTTTTAAACTATGCATTTATCAGGAAAATGAACTGTACATTTTGGATCACTTAGGTATATACTGTGACTGCCATATGAGTCATTTCAGCTAATCAAACGAACAGTAAAGAAAAAACTTAACCCAGGAAAAGCCAGCCTGATTATCCAGTTGGTTGGAATAAAATTATTATAGCTCATCATAAAGTTGCCAGAGGTAAAAGGGAAAATACAGGATGCCTCATTAGACTGGATTTTCAGATAAACAATGAATAAATTTTTAGTTAGAGTATGTTCTGTGCAATATTTAAGTTGTTATAAACGGATTATGGTTGAAAATGAGACTATTATTTTCTGGCAAGCATGAGATGCTGGATATACTTCAGAGCAGGATGATAAATACAATTAAGGAATAAACCAAATAGAACTGGGTGCTGGAAGCCTCCGGGTGAGAAAAGATGGAAAAGGGTATAGTTTGGTGGCATGGGCAGGGAAGCAGGATAATGAGTTTAAATCATTTGAGTCATCTCCAAGAGATGCTCAGGAGACAGTTACATGTAGGTCTGAAGACCAGAGGAAGAATACGGGCTGTAAGATTTAATTTGTGAGTTATCTATTTAGTTAGTTGGTAAGTGAAGTCCTTAGTGTATACGTTATCCTCTGGGAGAAACTTAGAGTCAGAAGATGTGAGGGTCTTGAGGGATCCAACTTCTATTTATGTAATTTATAAACTAAGCCTTAGTCTTATATTTAACCTATAGAGTCAAGGCTTCTTTTTGACTTTAAATAACTCATATATTTACCTTTTTCAAAATATATTCAGGAAAGAGGGAATAACAAGAGATAAATTTTTTAAAAGTGATTTGACAGTAAAAGTAATCAATATACACTACAGAAAATTTGTACAATACAATTGTACAAGAAACTAAAATTATTCATAATTCCGTGTCAGGGTATAACCACTTTTAACATTCTGGGGGATTTATTTCTAGTCTATTTATTGATTTTAAGAAATCAGTATCAAGTCAGTCATTGCATATCTTTTATAATCTGATTTTTCACTTAAAATACTGGAAACATTTTCCCCATGTATTAAATATTCTTCTATATTATTTTAAGGTGCCATCATGTTTAATCTTATATATGTGCCACATGTATTTATGAAAGTGACTGAAAAACGAAAGATGGCCTATGTGTAGATCTTATCATCTGTTCATGTGAGAGATCTGTTCACTCATCAATTACCCTTTACCATAGTTTATATACTTTGTACTCGGTTATTCCTACCTCTGTCTTGTGTTCTGACAGACTAAAGAAAATACAGGTCCATTTACTAGTGGTAACTAGAAGTCTGATTAAAAAATGAAATAATGGGATAGGATTGATAAAAAAGAGAAACAGTATACATAATTATTTTCTGATCTACTTTAGCATATTTATTGCCAAATTTATATTAACTCCTGAGCATAAAAGTATACACTGTATAATTTAACTCAGTATTTCACCAATTAGATCAGAGCTAGATCATTAAAACGCAAAACCAAATTCTATCTATAAGCAGTACTCATCAGAATCCTAATGGCACAGACATGCTAAATAGTTGGTTCTGATAGTCATAAGAAAATGTGAATTAGGAAAAATCCTACTGAAGACAGACATAGATTTTTAAACTACAGAATTTTATGCCTAAGCCATCCACCCCCAATTATTAGAATCAGCTTGTGTGACTTATTTTATAAACTACTAATTATTTTTGTTTTGCCTTTTTTCTATTTTGACTACTTGAAAGTTAAATGAAGTTAAAACTGTGTTATGGACAGGTCAATAAGCAGAGAAGATATTAACGAATTATAGTTCTAGTAATTCCCTATCTGATTTTCTGCCAAATTATGTGTACATAGGAACAAAGTTCTTATATACTTACATAGGAAGCAATGCTCGCGATCTGGTCTGGATTTTAAGACCAAATGATTTCATCATCACTTAAACTTTCCAAAGGTTCTACAGATTCTCCTACTATTTAGAAAGTGTTTTTAAAACATGTGCTAACTCACTACTTAAAGGCTTTTTAGACAGTAGTTGTGTAGCCTTCAAAGTAGATCTTTAAAACAGAGAAGCAGAAGATTTAGTCCTTTTCCAAATAAGTTATCAGGCAGAAGCTATAACTGTCTCGGTTATGACCAAACCCTTCAGCATGCACTAACCCTACAGTAAGGCACATTTTGGTAATCTCTGTGGACCCTACAAAAATAGCTTAATCATGTTTCACCAATGTCCAGATATCTGGAGAATTATGAATTATGATTCTTTATATTACACAACTGCTTTCCTAGGCTTGATCTCTCTTCTTGGATTGATTATATTGAAAATGAGCACCACCACTGATTCCTTTAGTTGCAATATTTCTAGTCTATAAAGTCTCTGCAAACACTGAATTAGCAAACACTGAACCACTCATTTCTGTTCAGTTGCTCAGTCGTGTCCAACTCTTTGTGAACCCATGGACTGCAGCACGCCAGGCCTCCCTGTCCATTACCAACTTCCAGAGCTTGTTCAAACTTATGTCCTTCGAGTCTGTGATGCCATCCAACCATCTCATCCTCTGTCATCCCCTTCTCCTCCTGCCATCAATCTTTTTTAGCATCAGGGTCTTTTCCAATAAGTCGTATCAGGTGGCCAGAGTATTGGGAGCTTCAGCTTCAGCATCACTCCTTCCAACGAACACTCAGGACTAACTTCCTTTAGGATGGACTGGTTGGATCTCCTGGCAGTCCAAGGGACTCCAAGAGTCTTCTCCAACACCACAGTTCTAAAACATCAATTCTTTGGTGCTCAGCTTTCTTTATAGTCCAACTCTCACATCCGTACATGACGATTGAAAACCACAGCTTTGACTAGATGGACCTTTGTTGGCAAAGTAATGTCTCTGCTTTTCAATATGCAGTCTAGGTTGGTCATAGCTCCTTTCCTCCAAGGAGCAAGTGTCTTTTAATTTCATGGCTGAACCACTGCTCTACCACTGGTCCTATGGAAAATTCAGAATTAGGATCCTACAAGCCTCTGGTTACATTTCCATCAAGCAATTATTAGTCTTTTCATGTGAGTTTTTGTTTAAAGACACCTTATTCAATACATACTGTTGATCATTAATATTGAACGCAAGGCTAACAGCACTATAACTCATGCCTAAACAAAGTTAATCTAGCAAGAACATTCTCTGTGAAAGCTACCTCATAGCTTTTGTCCTTAAGAACACTGGATAACACCTACCCATAGCTGCACATGAACTTCACCGAGCTGCTACTAATGGCAGATTTCATTTAACTTGAGTTATCCAGACTGCTCAGGTCCCTTCCCGTTCTACTCTGATGAGTTCTTTATGTAATATGTCCTAATGGCCATGATTGCACTGTCAACAACAAAGGAGAAAGAAGGCTCAGAATAACCCCCTGGCAGTAAATAAGTCTTGAAAGTGAGAATATTTTGATGCAGCCCATCTGATGTCCATTTTGACATAGTCTTCTAATATAGACAAGTAAATATAAAACACTATTTTTTTAATGACCAAACAATGGGCATAATGCACATCTCTGGTCCTCATCCATCCTGTACCCCATCTAGGGGTCTGGTCAGGCTTATGGTGATGCTCAGGAATAAAGCTATAATGACTTTCAGGCATGCACAATGCTTACAAACAGGGTAAGTGCTAATACCGCTTCAAGATCCTGATTTCAATTCTTTTGGATAAATACGCATAAGATGGGCTGCTGGGTCATATGGTAGTTCTATTTCTAATTTTTTGAGGAAGCTCCATATTGTTTTTCATAGCAGGTGCACCATTTTGCATTCTCACTGACACACTAACAGTGTATACGAATTCCAACTTCTCATTAAAAAGCCCAGACCCGAAAATGAACTGAACTTCACTTAACTTTTGGGAGAACACTTCAAAATGCTCCTCTGAGGATAGGGCAACAGCAAACATTCACTTAAATACCAAAATATATCTAGAGTTTAGCTTGGAAAAATCTCAGCTGCATTTTTGCAAAATTTCAGATTTTTAAAAAATAAAAAAGATTTGTTAAATTATACATCAATTATACTTTAATTTTAAAAAATTTATTTAAGATTATTTACATAGATCTTTCATTATTTCCATTTCTGTAAATCTCTAAAGACAAAGTTACACTCTTAAGTTTAAGGATATAACACTAAGAGCAACTATATTTATTTCTTTATTGAAACCAAATGAGCTTACCTATACATAAGGCTCAAGATGTCATGGCAAATCAATTTCAAGAGTCAATTCCCAAAGATTAATGCCATACTCTAATTACAACCTTTAGTTCAGTTCAGTTCAGTCACTCAGTCCTGTCTGCCTCTTTGTGACCCCATGAATCATAGCACGCCAGGCCTCCTGTCCATCACCATCTCTTGGGGTTTACCCAAACTCATGTCCATCAAGTTGGTGATGCCATGCAGCCATCTCATCCTCAATCATCCCCTTCTCCTCCTGCCCCCAATCCCTCCCAGCATCAGAGTCTTTTCCAATGAGTCAACTCTTCGCATGAGGTGGCCAAAGGACTGGAGTTTCAGCTTCAGCATCAGTCCTTTCAAAGAACACCCAGGACTGATCTCCTTTAGGATGGACTGGTTGGATCTCCTTGCAGTCCAAGGGACTCTCAAGAGTCTTCTGCAACACCACAGTTCAAAAGCATCAATTCTTCAGCGCTCAGCTTTCTTCACAATCCAACTCTCACATCCACACACGACCACTGGAAAAACCATAGCCCTGACTAGAGGGACCTTTGATGGCAAAGTAATGTCTCTGCTTTTGAATATGCTATCTAGGTTGGTCATAACTTTCCTTCCAAGGAGTAAGCATCTTTTAATTGCATGGCTGCAATCACCATCGGCAGTGATTTTGGACCCCCCAAAATAAAGTCTGCCACTGTTTCCACTGTTTCCCCATCTACTTCCCATGGAGTGATGGGACCAGATGCCATGATTTTAATTTTATGAATGTTGAGCTTTATGCCAACTTTTTCACTCTTCTCTTTCACTTTCATCAAGAGGCTTTTTCGTTCCTCTTCACTTTCTGCCATAAGGGTGGTATCATCTGCATATCTGAGGTGACTGATATTTCTCCCAGCAATCTTGATTCCAGCTTGTGCTTTTTCCAGTCCAGCGTTTCTCATGATGTACTCTGCATAGAAGTTAAATAAGCAGGGTGACAATATACAGCCTTGACATATTCCTTTTCCTATTTGGAACCAGTCTGTTGTTCCATGTCCAGTTCTAACTGTTGCTTCCTGACCTGCAAATAGGTTTCTCCAGAGGCAGGTCAGGTGGTCTGGTATTCCCATCTCTTTCAGAATTTTCCACAGTTTTTTGTGATCCACACAGTTAAAAGCTTTGACGTAGTCAATAAAGCAGAAATGGATGTTTTTCTGGAACTCTCTTGCTTTTCTGATGACCCAGTAGATGTTGGTAATTTGATCTCTGGTTCCTCTGCCTTTTGTAAAACCAGCTTGAACATCTGGAAGTTCAAGTTTCACGTATTGCTGAAGCCTGGCTTGGAGAATTTCAAGCATTACTTTACTGGCGTGTGCTGCTGCTGTTGCTATGTCACTTCAGTCATGTCTGACTCTGTGCGACCCCATAGATGGCAACCTACCAGGTTCCTCTGTCCCTGAGATTCTCCAGGCAAGAATACTGGAGTGGGTGGCTATTACCTTCTCCTACTAGTGTGTGAGATGAGTGCAACTGTGTGGTGGTTTGAGCATTCTTTGGCATTGCCTTTCTTTGGGATTGGAATGAAAACTGACCTTTTCTAGTTCTGTGGCCACTGCTGAGTTTTCCAAATTTGCTGGCATATTGAGTGCAGCACTTTCACAGCATCATCTTTCAGGATTTCAAAGAGCTCAACTGGAATTCCATCACCTCCACTAGCTTTGTTCGTAGTGATGCTGTCTAAAGCCCACTTGACTTCACATTCCAGGATGTCTGGCTCTAGGTGAGTGATCACACCATCGTGATTATCTGGGTCATGAAGATTCTTTTCTGTACCATTCTTCTATGTATTCTTGCCACCTCTTCTTAATATCTTCTGCTTCTGTTAGGTCCAGACCATTCCTCTCCTTTATCGAGCCCATCTTTGCATGAAAAGTTCCCTTGGTATCTCTAATTTTCTTAAAGAGATCTCTAGTCTTTCCCATTCTGTTGTTTTCCTCTATTTCTTTGCACTGATCGCTGAGGAAGGCTTTCTTATCTCTTCTTGCTGTTCTTTGGAACTCTGCATTCAGATGCTTATCTCTTTCCGTTTCTCCTTTGCTTTTCACCTCTCTTCTTTTCACAGCTATTCGTAAGGCCTCCTCAGACAGCCATTTGGCTTTTTTGCATTTCTTTTCCATGGGGATGGTCTTGATCCCTGTCTCCCATACAATGTTGCCAACCTCATTCCATAGTTCATCAGGCACTCTATCTATCAGATCTAGGCCCTTAAATCTATTTCTCACTTCTACTGTATAATCATAAGGGATTTGATTGTGGTCCTACCTGAATGGGTCTAGTGGTTTTCCCTACTTTCTTCAATTTCAGTCTGAATTTGGCAATAAGGTGTTCATGATCTGAGCCACAGTCAGCTCCCAATCTTGTTTTGCTGACTGTATAGAGCTTCTCCATCTTTGGCTGCAAAGAATATAGTCAATCTGATTTCATTGTTGACCATCTGGTGATGTCCATGTGTACAGTCTTCTCTAGTGTTGTTGGAAGAGGGTGTTTGCTATAACCAGTGTGTTCTCTTGGTAAAACTCTATTAGCCTTTGCCCTGCTTCATTCCGTACTCCAAGGGCAAATTTGCCTATTACTCCAGGTGTTTCCTGACTTCCTACTTTTGCATTCCAGTCCCCTATAATGAAAAGGACATCTTTTTTGGGTGTTAGTTCTAAAAGGTCTTGTAGGTCTTCATAGAACCATTCAACTTCAGCTTCTTCAGTGTTACTGGCTGGGGCATAGACTTGGATTACTGTGCTACTGAATGGTTTGCCTTGGAAATGAACAGAAATCACTCTATCATTTTTGAGATTGCATCCAAGTACTGCATTTTGGACTCTTCTGTTGACCATGATGGCTACTCCATTTCTTCTAAGGGATTCCTGCCGACAGTAGTAGATATAATGGTCATCTGAGTTAAATTCACCCATTCCAGTCCATTTTAGTTTGCTGATTCCTAGAATGTCGACGTTCACCCTTGCCATCTCCTGTGTGACCACTTCCAATTTGCCTTGATTCATGGACCTGACATTCCAGGTTCCTATGCAATATTGCTCTTATAGCATTGGACCTTGCTTCTATCACCAGTCACATCCACATTATAACCTTACAGCTCTATAAATATTCCCACTCCAGTTGGAAACTACATAACATTTTGGAGAAACTGGTTCCATATCAAGACCAGAAAGAGAAGTTTCAGAAAATGACTTTATGGCTACAACAGAATACAGCAAAAATGATGTGGAGAAAGTAATGGACTGTTTACATTTGCCTTCTTAGGATAAAGGCATTTGAATTTTTCTGTTTTGAAACAATGGTATGTTTTTCTTTGCCAGGAAGTAGGCATGCATTTTCATCAGGGATATTGTTGGAAGATTCCCACAAAGACAAACATCTGCATCATTACCACTACTGTCAGAAAAATTCTACGGCATGCAAAGCAGTGAATCCCACTTGTCTCAGGCAGCAGAGATGCTAACTTATTAAAAAGCCCAGACTTGAAAATGAACTGAAATTCATTTAACTTTTGGGAGTGATATGCCAGGTTTAATTATAGAATGTAAGAAGAAAGACACCAAAATGCAATATTTTTTATGTGAAAATATTTTATAAGACATTTTCTCTCTGAAAGAAAAAGTAGGTCAATTTTATCAATGTGGAAGATGAGTTGAATCTGAATGTATAATTAACCTGTCCTTAGGCATGACAAAAACCTGCCTTTGTATTTCCATATCCTTCAAATTAAATCGTATAGGAATCTAACTTTCGAAAGGAGGGCGGAGTGGAAATGCTCAGAAAGTTTTATTTAGGCTGAAGTGCTTCATTGCTATCTACCCTTAATCAGGTAAATGCTATCAATCTAGACTGATGCGAAGAATCTTTCTCAGCCACTGATTATTCCCATCACATTGCTTGTTTAGTTTTATCAGAGATAATTATCAGCATAACTCAGCATCAAAGGAAAACAACCTGATTCCATGCCTGGTTCAAACTATATAGTGTCCTCTTTATTTTCTTACTGCCTATATAAATGTAGATTTTAAAAAGTATTTAAAGAATAAGGTTGTGTAGTCACTTCTGTCCTCTGTTAAGCAAATTATCACTGTGCACTATAAAATTAAAGAAATTTTACATTAATATGACCAATAAAATGAAAAGCCCATATACCTGTCAATTTACCAGGCTTATTTTTTTAAATTGAGTGGTCTCTTCTGCAGTCTAATGAGACTAGAGATGCTGACTTATTCTATAATATCTACATAGTTTTTATTATCTTACATGAAGACAAAGAAATCAAAACCCCAGTACAGTGACTGAGCAGTGGAAAAGAGGGGTGGGGTCAATGACCGCTGTGGGATATCAAGAACATCTCTGGAGAAACCAGAAGTTTACTCTGGCAGCTGTCATGGTAGGTCCTGATGCAGCGTCATCACACACACGGTCAGGATGGAGAGCGCCCAAAATATCTGCTCCTGCACAACAGGGCGACACCGAAACTCTCGGCAAGATTCGGAGTTCAAAGCAGAGTGTTTTATGGAAGTGTGAGAAGACAAACAGGCTGCTGTTCTCTGGCTCCTCGATGAGGAGATGAACTGAAAGAGCTACTCCTCTGTGATCTCCACCCTGTAATGGCAGGTGACAAGAAACTACCCTCCTCAACATAAGAGGAAGTGCAGCCTTCCAGACAGTGGAAAATGTTTCTTCTATAAAGAGGCTGAGTCACAAAACTGTGGCCACGATTCATCTTGAGCTGTTAGGACTGTTGCCTGTGTCTCCCGACACGGGGCATGAATCACTGTGGACCATTTCTTAGAGGCTTTCTAAATTCAGTATTATGATAATCATGGGCCAGGTAAGAAGATATCAGATGGTCTTAATCTAATTCACCAATTCACCAGTGTTAAATAAAAGAGTGTGTGTGTTGGGGGGCGGCCGTTGAGGAGACTGGTAACAGCTGACAAGAAAAATAAATCTTCCTTTCTTGAAATTACATATAATAAAAGCCCATATTTGTTTCTATAATGTAGACATATTCTTCAAAGACTAAATGTAATAAAGATGAAAGGATTCTCTCACTTTTAATTATTTTTACATAAATTAAACTTCAGGGTATTAAATAGATACAAAGCTTTATAAAAATGGAAATAATCAGTTAGACTACTCTATCAAGAGTTGTAGGCACTTATTTACATTTGAATATGGTTCAATTAGATTGCTAAGTAACTGACTTCGCAATTCTTTTTGCTAAGTTCCTTTTGAAAACTATTAAAGCATTTTTCTGACTTTTTATTATCGTTTTCTTACTGTTATTTCTTTTTTTGTAATCCAGTATATTCATACAAATTACGTTTTTAAACTTTTTTTAGTTTAAATTCTGTTGTTTCAGTTAGGGAGCACTCAGACGGAAATAACAAAAGAAGTAATTCAAAATGGCTCAAACCAGATGGTTCCCAAATGGTGCTGCATGATGGAATCACCGGGGAATCCTTAAAATATACTCATGTCTGGCTTCCTACCCAACACTCTGATCAAACTTCGGTGGGGTGAGAGCCGGGCATTAGGATTTTTTTAAGTGCTCCAGGTAATTCTCACTGTGCAGCAAAATTTGGCAACCATGGGCTCAAGCACTGAGAATGGCTAGTAAGAAGAAATTTCAAGGTAAGGTGAATCTAGACAGTACAGAGTCTTCATCTTGTCATCAGAGACCCAGGTTTTTACTCCTCTGGCATGCGCAGTGTGTCAGCTTTGTCTTTTGGAGGCCTGTTCTCTTTGTAATCCTCAAATGACTGTTAAAGTTTCAAAAATTATATCCAGACAGGATAGTATCCAGTAGAAAAGAGGGAATTACTTGCTCAGATGTCTTTTTTTAATAGCATTGATATCTTTCTCAGAAACTCATTGCTGGACTTTGACTCGTGCCACTTCGGCTAGATTAGGGTCACTTTCCCATCTTGCTGGACTTCCCTGGTGGCTCAGACAGTAAAGCAACTGCCTACAATGCAGGAGACCTGGGTTTGATCCCTGGGTTGGTAAGATCCCCTGGAGAAGGACATGGCAACCCACTTCAGTACTCTCGCCTGGAAAATCCCATGGACGGAAGGTCCTAGTAGGCTATAGTCCATGGGGTTGCAAAGAGCTGGACATGATTGAGTGTCTTCACTTTACCACCTTGCTAAGCTAATCGCTCACAAGGGGAATACCCCTGTGGCATCTGCCTTGTATTGACCCTTCTAGCTGGGGCTTGGATCTTTCCTGAGTCCTGCTTGGGCCAGGAGTAAACAGGTAGGGTGCAGCACCAGAAGGAAACTGTATTTCTGCCAGTTAGAGAAGTGAGGAAAGTTGTTTGGTAGGAAGCCTCGAGGATCTGCTGGGCTCCTTTTTTCCATTTTCTGCTTCACAGCATGCCATCTACCTCGACTGGTTTCCTGTTATGCAAGACTTCTGTGCATTTTTCCCTTATACTCCTTTCTTTCTATGAACAGTATGCTCCATAAACATGAGAAATCAGGAAGACGTCAGGGCTCAGAGGAATACCACCTAGAATGTCTCATTCTCAAAAAAATGCTTCCATGATAGAAGGCTTATTATAGTAATTTTTCATTCTTTTCAGTTTACACTTTTCTAGTACTTGCAACCTACCCTCTTCACACCCAGAAATGAGTAAAAAACTTTCGCTGCATGCATCTTATATTGCCAACTTAACATGTTAGTAGTATTTCAACTTTCACTTAAGCATACTTCAGATTTACAGTCCACATGAAAATACTTATCTCTGAAGTGTTACTACACTGAGAGCAGAACAAGGGAAAGCTGGAAACAGCTATTTTAAGCCCCCTGTGGTGAAATTATGGATGGTTAGCAACTTGACTGCACCTTGGTAACTTTTCTTCCCTCTGATAATGCTGAAGTTGCCTCCCACAAGATTGTAATAATAATTACGGGAGGCCATTCACCTAGGAGCAAGGTAATCATTCACAAAGTTATTCCAACATGTCAGTGTTTTGTCTACTCAAGGATAAAGACACACTAGCCCTGCTGATAATGAAAGAAACTGATGGAGTTACACAGCTGTGTGTTATTTGTCTTTTGGTATCATTTGGAGTCAAAGTTGCCAGGATCTAATTGATTCAGAAACTAAAAAAGTGGCCAGTAGTATCTTACTGAACTGTCCTCTGACAAGACAGATCAGAAATGCTACCTGCCACAGCGCTCAGCAGACCCACTGCTGAGCTTTAGTTTACTAAGTGAGCATATACAACCTACTGGATGAGATCCCTGGAGGCAGCACCTGCCTCTGGGCTGGCTTCACCAGGGGCTCTGATCAACCATAAGGGCTATTAAGTCGCGGGACAGGCGCACCCTTTAGGAAACCCTAGAGAAGACACTGTCCCCAGGGTCAAAAACCTGCTCACTGTATCTCAACTGCTCTGCGCTTGACAACTTAAGAAGGCTGATATAGATGTGATACCCAATCTAAACAAGGACACAATTCCCAGCAAAAAAGCTGCAAGGTGAAGCATAAGGAGAACTTGAGGTGGCCTAAATTGTGGCTTAGGTGGAGAAAGGATGCTGGCATTCAGCAATGCATACGTTTTCTGGTCCCACATAAACAGAGCATTCAATCTGATTAGAGGATTCCTCAGTGGGGGCCGTTCTGTGGACCTGGATTGTCCACCCTTTAGACCCAATTCAGTCAGAATGGTCAGGGTGTTTAGTGTGCTGTGTATAGAGTCATCCCCAGGCAGAGGGCACTGTACTCCGTAAGAGCACCATGGGATGTGCTTGGTGAAGAGTCTCAGAAGTTTAGGTCAAAAACCAAATCTGCTGGCATCTTTCAATTTTTTAAAATTCACCTTTCAAGTATCCTCAAATAGCCATATCCTTAATTTTAAAACTGCTGGGGATCATTTCACTGAATAACACACTTTGGAAGATTCTAAGAAGTTGATAGCCATACAATAGTATTTTGTTGTTGTTTAATCACTAAGTCGTGTCTGACTCTTTTGTGACTCCATGGACTGTAGCCCACCAGGCTCCTCTGTCTATGGGATTTCCCAGGCAAGAAGACTGGAAAGGGTTGCCATTTCCTTCTCCAGGGGATCTTCCCGACCCAGGGATGGAACTCATGTATCCTGCACTAGCATGTGGATTCTTTACCAATGCACCACCTGAGAAGCCCAAAACAGTATATGTATTGCTATAAATTTAAACACCTATTCAGCTCAGTTCAGTTCAGTTCAGTCGCTCAGTCGTGTCCAACTTTCTGCAACCCCATGAATCGCAGCACGCCAGGCCTCCCTGTCCATCACCATCTCCCAGAGTTCACTCAAACTCACATCCGTTGAGTTGGTGATGCCATCCAGCCATCTCATCCTCTGTCGTCCCCTTCTCCTCCTGCCCCCAATCCCTCCCAGCATCAGAGTCTTTGCCAATGAGTCAACTCTTCTCATGAGGTGGCCAAAGTACTGGAGTTCCAGCTTTAGCATCATTCCTTCCAAAGAACACCCGGGGTTCATCTCTTTTAGAATGGACTGGTTAGATCTCTTTGCAGTCCAAGGGACTCTCAAGAGTCTTCTCCAGCACCACAGTTCAAAAGCATCAATTCTTCGGCGCTCAGCTTTCTTCACAGTCCAACTCTCACATCCATACATGACCACTGGAAAAACCATAGCCTTGACTACATGGACCTTTGTTGGCAAAGTAATGTCTCTGCTTTTCAATATGCTATCTAGGTTGGTCATAACTTTTCTTCCAAGGAGTAAGCGTCTTTTAATTTCATGGCTGCAGTCAGCATCTGCAGTGATTTTAGAGCCCCCCAAAATAAAGTCTGACACTGTTTCCCCATCTATTTCCCATGGAGTGATGGGACCAGATGCCATGATCTTCGTTTTCTGAATGTTGAGCTTTAAGCCAACTTTTTCACTCTCCTCTTTCACTTTCATCAAGAGGCTTTTTCGTTCCTCTTCACTTTCTGCCATAAGGGTGGTGTCATCTGCATATCTGAGGTTATTGATATTTCTCCTGGCAATCTTGATTCCAGCTTGTGCTTCTTCCAGCCCAGCGTTTCTCATGATGTACTCTGCATAGAAGTTAAATAAGCAGGGTGACAATATACAGCCTTGACGTATTCCTTTTCCTATTTGGAACCAGTCTATTGTTCCATGTCCAGTTCTAACTGTTGCTTCCTGACCTGCAAATAGGTTTCTCAAGAGGTAGGTCAGGTGGTCTGGTATTCCCATCTTTTCAGAATTTTCCACAGTTTATTGTGATCCACTATACAGCTACTAAGAGCCTAACTCAATTGAATTATTCCTTATGCAATTTTTTTTTTTTTTTACAAATTTTCTTTTCTTCAGTCTAAGAGAAGGTCACATTTGAATACTCTTAAATCTGGCTCATGGGTTACCAAGAGTAAGTGGACAGGAATTATATAACTGTGTTGTACATAAAACAATCATACAAAATAGAAAATTATAGAATCAAATGTTTCTAGTAAGCATTTCTCATAAACTTTGGAGTTCTTCATGGAGAAGAAATAACTAGATGATTTAAAGGAAGGGACACCATGCTGTAAGGGTAAAGTTAAAAGAAACGATGTTTAAATCAGGAAGAGGAAACTTGCCTGTTTCAAGGCTCCAAGAACTGCTAAATCCTAACTTGTGGTCTCTCTTAGAATGTCAATGTACATAGTATTGCCTCTCTGTGATAAATGCACAACATGACATAGAAAATGTTATGAGAAATCCAGTCCTATTCTTAGCACAATTGGTGCTTCTGTGCCTATTAGAAAAAGCTGGCCCTTCCTCAAGATACAGCCATCTGCCAGGAAATTATAATATTTAAATTCAGGACAACCACAAAATTGAATGGTGTACCTAAAAAGTTCAGTGCACATTTTTACATGGTACTCTTGAGAAGTTCAGGAGACTTACTAATGTAAATATACTCTCCTTTTCAATAAAAAGAAGGGTGAATCCTGCTACCCCTATAACAACTGACTTTACATACAAAAAGTGCCCAGAAGTACTGGGCAGAGAGCAAAGGATAAGCAGTTGCTGCAAAATAAGCAGAAGTGGGGAGCACAGCAAACATAGAAGGACTCAAGAAAGGTTCTAAAGGTACACTAAATTATAACCAGCATCACAAACACCTACCACGCTTGGCACCATCATCGATGGCCTACTGGGAGGCCACAAAGGAAGACAAAGCTCTCTGTAACTAGACACTGTGAGCAGGAGGCAACTCTCCAAGTTTCAGCTGAGCCATTATGGCCAGGCTGTGTGGAGATGCCTTATGAACTTCACCAAGAGCTCCTCCAGCTACTAGCTGCATACTGGAAGTTAGTATTTCTTTGCATAGGATATAATATTTTTGTTGCACTATCATAGGTTCATTCAGATTCACTAATTTCGAGCCTAAATTACTGTTGCACCTGAAAAGTGTAAATATAATATGTCTGCATCATTTTAGGCAGCAAATAAGGATTCTAAGCAATTATGTGTATACTTTAGGAAAGGTCAATGGAAAATTCTGCTATAAATGGAGAAAGCATTCATATAAAAAATGATCTAAGCCCTAAGGTCAGAAACGCAGGACTGCTACATTAAAAAAGAAGAAGAGGGGCCACTATCATACACAGAATTAAAGGACCTTAGGTAAAAACAGAGTGGAGGTGGGCTGGAGGGGAGTGCACCCATCTCATTCTGTTTTCTTTCCCTCTTCCAGACACTAACAGGTAAAGGCTTCGGGAGGATGGAAGGTAAAGAGAATATATCTGTGGTTACTAGGCTTTCAGAAGCCAAGTGAATGGAGAAGTGGAGAAGAGTGGGAAACAGGAAATGTCCCTCAGAGTTAACACAGCATATAGTTCATGTTAATTATTTCCTAAATAACTTGCTCCATTAATATAAAATTATATATGCTGAACTGCAGCATCTGAAATGGTATCTCTAAAAGGTTATTCCTCTAGTAGGGATAACAGAGGAATTATTAAGTAAATCAACAAACTTAATTACAAGGCAATGACTTCTGAATCCAGTTAAATAGTTTTATATATTTAAATTAACCACTGAATTAAGGAAAACTCTCTTTTTGCTTCTTTGCTAATATGTACATTGATACACTTCCCAGGTGACTCAGTGATAAAGATTGGTGTGTGTGTGTCAGTCTTTCAGTCATGTCCAACCCTTCGCAACCCCATGGACTGTAGCCTGCCAGGCTTCTCTGTCCATGGGATTTCCCAGGCAAGAATACTGGACTGGTTGCCATTTCTTTCTCCAAAGCAGTGATAAAGAATCTGCCAGGAATTCAGCAGACAATGGATATGTGTGTTCGACCCCTGGGTCAGGAAGATTCCCTGAAGAAGGAAATGGCAACCCACTCCAGTATTCTTACCTGGGAAATCTCACGGACAGAGGAGCCTGGTGGGCTACACAGTCCATGGAGTTGCAAAGGGTCAGACACAACTTAGCAAGTGAAAACCAAAACAATTTACATTGATACCAAACACACTGAAATATGGTTCAATAAGCATATGTTTTTCTAGTAATTGAAAATACTGCTTTCCTCAAAGGAAACCAATATTTGTAAATATCTGAACATTTAACATTAAATAAATAAATATCAGATAAATGATCAACTTTTAAGTCTTTTGCCTGTAAACGCATATCTAATTAAGCACCCATTGTAAAACATCTTCAAAATTATATATAAGTATTTGATGGTCAAAAACTTTCTGGAATCTTATAATAAATGAACAAATGTAAACATTTAAATCACTAGAAATTCAATGACTGAAAAATATTTTATCTTCTACAGAATGCAAATGTTTTAAGAAATATAATCACATAGTCAATATTTATTTTTCTCACTATTAGATCATTGTAACTAGCTAACTAAAGATAGAATAAATGTTATGGGAGTTTTTTTAAGCTATTAACATCACAGGGTCTAATTTTAATTATACAGAAATTCAAATTGGGGAAATTCATGTGTAGTCACATGTTCAAATATTTGGACACTTCAATCTGTCTTTGCATTTAAAATGCAAATACTATTAAAGTTGTAATTATAATAACAGTCAATTTCATTTGCTTTTATTTTTATACCATGATGACTAAATCATATTTTATATGGATTCTTTATTACCCAAGTTTATTCATTCTAAGACGAAGATCTGAACATCAGGTATGATGTAGAGCAGGGCCCTGTGGGGCTCCTAGGCATGAAGGTCTCTTTGTCCCCCATTTCCTATAGGCAAGACTCCAGACTTCAGGACCTGAGTTCCAAAAGGCAGAACAGTTCCTAATCAAAGGAGAAGCAGCCTGGAAACCATCTGAGGCAAGATTAAAGGACCAGATAATCTCATCAAAATTAGGAGACTGATCACCTAAGACCCTGCACACACCCTATTCTTGTCAGCAACCTCACCATTTGGAAACTTTGCAGAAGAAAAAATACAAGACTCTTACTGCCTTGATCCTTTTCACATACTCCTCCCCAGACTATATTACCTCTCACGAGGTGGGGGGAGGAACGGAACAGTTCTTGAGGTGCTAGCCTACTGTGTTTCCTCTTTGCCTCTCAAAGTAATAAAGCCACTCTTTCCTTCTCCTCCATAACTCTGTCTCCATATTTCTGTTTGGTATTAGCCCACAGAGAGCCAAGATTTTGGCAACAGGTATAATTCAACAATTCTATTACTTTTAAGTCCTTAAGTCATGGAGATCTTGATAATTCCTCCCTCAGCTGTAATTCTGTGATACAATTAATCAAGGCAAAAGAACATTCTAAATGGATTTCTTCTTTAACTATTGTTTGAATAATTGCCTATGCTTGACAAGGTATTTTGCATGAAGTATCAACAGTGTGATTTAAATCATACTCATGATTACAAACTCTTCAACCACAGTAATTACTACATTACTGACCTCTCATGGGACTATCTTCAAACATTTAAAGTATTTATTATTGATAAGTTCTACCAAACTATTACAGGGCCTCCACAATTTTCTAAGTCCTTTAATTTCTTCCAACTTAATTATTTGGATATATTATTTATTGAAATATAAGTGACATAAGTCTTTGTCATATCTGGAGGAAGGACATATTTTATAGCTTGTTGACACAAGTCTAATTTACTTAGCTAATGTCTGGCAATACCAGTTCTCTCAATGTGTAGTGATAGTTATTTAATCTCTATCCTAGACACAAAAGTAACTGCTGTCCCATCTGTGAGGAAATTGAATGATGTTCAAAGAAATTTTTAATAGAATCCTGTTATAATTCACTTTCTGAAATAAGGAGTCAAAAGTACCTGGCGGTTAAGTAAGTAGTCACAGAATAATTTTAACAGAATACTCTTTCAGTCAGAAACTTCAGGAGGTAGTATTCTTTAATTTCACTACACAGCCAGTAACCTTTCCCACGCTGACTCCATATGAGTTTGTAGTTCTCAAAATAGTTAGCCCTGCATATTTTTTAAGAAATACGTGGTACAGCCTTGTCATCTTTGTGTAATTGCATGCCTACTGATATTTCCAAGTGGACAGGATCTAAAAATTGTATATCAAGGTGTGTGGAGAAAACAATTTCAAGAAATCAGGGAAAGAGAAATAATCCATTCTACTGGGTGTTCCAGAGAGGCTAATTTCCCTTTCTTTTTCTTGACCTTAAAGAAAGAGGAACATTATTATATTTAATGCAGAAGGTACACATCTGTCCACTATCATCAAGGTGATAGTTTTGTGAGCTATCCAGAAGTCCACGGTTTTTCATTACTGGTATTTCTGGCAAGTCCCATCTTTCCAGTAACAATACAGAGGAGAGGAAGAGAGTGTGTGACAGCAAGGCCTTAATGGTTTACTGAGTTGCTTTTGTTGTTGTCTAGTTAGTTCTTTGTTTATTTGATTTTTATATTTGTGTATGTCTTTGCATAGCCCCTGAGAAACTTGGAAAGATGGCTTTAAAAATGACTGTTGTCAAAAAAAAGACTGCCATCAGAAACAGACCTAGAGATAGAGAAAACAAACATGACTACCAAAGGGGAAGGGGCCAGGGGAGGGATAAATTAGGAGTTTGGGGTTAAATTATATACACTACTTGATGTAAAATAGATACCCAACAAGCATCTACTCTATAGCACAGGGAACTATACTCAGTGTTTTATAATAATCTACAAGGGAAACGAATAGGAAAAAAATAGATATCTATGTACATATAACGGAATCATTTTGCTGCACAGCTGAAACTAACATCAACATTGAAAGCAACTATGCTTCAATAAAAATTATTAATTAATTGATTAATATGACTGCTGTTTCTTGCTTATTAACTGGTAGGATTAGATGTTGTGATTTCACCTCCAGTTGCTGGCAATTTGAGGAATGGAGAGCAAAGGAATTTTTGGCTGGACTTTAGCCAGTTGGCCAAGTCTGGGATGTGCTACTGCTGATTTATGGGAAACAGCAGCAAAGAGAATACACAATTCAAAAGTTTTCAAGTATCAGGCTTAATAAATATTAGGGGGTCTCTTATGACTAACAGGCACACATGAGGATACAATGTAGTTCTGGAAGATAAGATTACTGGTAACAGGTTTCTTTTCTCTTTATCTAGGAAAGCAAGCCTTCTCCCTAAAGTTGTGGCTATTGCTTGAAATGGCTTCCCTGTATGTAGAGCTGAGGCTTCCCCAGTGTTCAGCAGTAAAGAATCTGCCCGTAATGCAGGAGCCGCAGGGGACACAGGTTCAATCCCTGGGTCAGGGAAATCCGCTATAGGAGGCATGGCACCACTCCAGTACTCTTACCTGGAGAATCCCATACATGGAGGAGCCTGGTGGGCTTACAGTCCATAGGGTTACAGAGTGGACACGACTGAAGCAACTTAGCACACACACGCATGCTAACTTAGAAAAGGACTATGAACACAATCGGAGAAGGCGATGGCACCCCACTCCAGCACTCTTGCCTGGAAAATCCCATGGATGGAGGAGCCTGGAAGGCTGCAGTCCATGGGGTCGCTGAGGGTCGGACACGACTGAGCGACTTCACTTCCACTTTTCACTTTCATGCATTGGAGAAGGAAATGGCAACCCACTCCAGTGTTCTTGCCTGGGGAATCCCAGGGACGGGGGAGCCTGGTGGGCTGCCGTCTATGGGGTCACACAGAATCTGACACGACTGAAGTGACTTCGCAGCAGCAGCAGCATGGACACATTTGAATAGACACACATATGTGTGATATATCCTTAAAGACTTTCTAAAGCTTGAACTTAAAAACACTAAATTAAAGCAGAAGCAGACTCACAGATCTAGAAAACAAATTAGTGGTTACCAGAAGGTAGAGAGGTTGGGTAAGGTGAAATATAGGTGAAGGGGATTCAGATATACAATTTTATAGAAGGCATAAAATAAATAAGTTACAAGATTGTAGTATGCAATATATAGCACTGGGAATATAGCCAATATTTTATAACTTTGGAGTATAATCTATAAAAATATCAAATCACTATGTTGTGCACCTGAAACTAATATTATTATAAATCAGCTATAGTTCCCCCCAAACCCTAAGTTATTCCAGAAGGGACTCAAATTTTCTGGGAATGTCATAGCCGTTTTGGTGATATAATGCCAATGGCACCCCACTCCAGTACTCTTGCCTGGAAAATCCCATGGACGGAGGAGCCTGGTTGGCTGCTGTCCATGCGGTCGCTGAGAGTCGGACATGACTGAGCGACTTCACTTTCACTTTTCACTTTCATGCATTGGAGAAGGAAATGGCAACCCACTCCAGTGTTCTTGCCTGGAGAATCCCAGGGACGGGGGAGCCTGGTGGGCTGCTGTCTATGGGGTTGCACAGAGTCGGACACAACTGAAGCGACTTAGCAGCAGCAGCAGCAGCATGCCATGATTAGTAACTAAATTTTTACACTGCCTTCTGGAAATTTGTATAATAAATATATGATATAATGCATTATGAAAACACCATGCATTGTCTCACGCTAAATGAAGCAAAGAAAATAACTGGAAGCAAAAATTTTAAATAATGCTGTTGGCATACATGGAACATGATAAGAAGAGGAATTATGGAAATGGAATCATGATGCAATTTTCCAATTATTTTAGCTCATTACCAATAAGCAGTGAAACAAATGTTTCACTGTTTCATTTCAGAATATTCTGTTTTTGCCACTGTTCACAAGTGAAACCAGATCAGACTAGGAGTCATGAAATTTGATTCTATACTAATTCAGGCTCTAACTAGCTTGAAAGACAATGTAAACTTTACAGATCTTATTTTCTCATCTGTAAAATTAAGAGATTAAAAAAAATCAAGACGCCAAATGGATCAGTTATACAGGATTTATCAGCCTCTGAACTAAAAAAAAAAATTTTTTTTTCACATTTATGTACTTTGGGAAAAAAATCACACATAATTTTACCAGATTCACAATCAGAATCACAAAGAAGTTTATAACTTCCTAAAGGTAAGAAACACATGTTTTACCTGGGATTTGTAAGAACTCAGCGTCCTATTTGAAATTCAAGACTTATGAAAATCAAATATATGTTTATCTACAAATGAAGATAAGCCATCTTAATGAATTTCTCCATGCACTCAACAAATAATTATAAGTACTCATTATTTGGCACACATTATATACTAGATGCTAATTATACTGTGATGATTGAAACGGACATTCTCTTACTTCATTCTAGTAAGACTTTAGTTAAAATCTTAATTAACGTTGATGAAAGAAATAGAAAGAGATCCTCAAATCGTGAGTGTGAAACCATTCTCTGAGAACATTTGGCTGTGTGCTTTCTTTTTCTCTTCCCTACTTGGACCTCAGGTGCAAAGACCAGAATTGGAATTATCATAACCTTTAATTTATGCCATATACTCATCATTGCCCACTGATCCATGAATGGCTTGCTCTTATTAATTTACTTTTACACACACACAAAAGCTACGATCAAAACTAGATAGAATTAAAACTATTCCTCATTCCCTGTTCTCCCCACCTCCAATATTTATTACCTTGGATCTCCCAATGAGCAAATAGGGAAATAATGAAGAGATAGATAAACTGACCAATTAATCAGAAAAACCAGAAACAGATCCACGTGTATAGTTTTTGGTATATAATGATGCAATAAATCAGAGGAAACCATGAATTATTTAATAAATAGAGCTGAAAATAAAGTCATCTTTACAGATTAAAAACACTGGATTCCTACCTCATACTAAGGACACAAATTTTAAAAATAAAAGTTTAACTTTTAATAGAAAATACAGGTGCAATATCTTTTAGAACCTGGGGTGATATACCAAAAAAGCACTGATTATTTAAAAAATGATCAATATGAATATTTAAAAATTAACAATTGTAAGACATCTTAAAGATAAGATACAAAGTAGCAGAATATATTCACTATATATACCTGGGAAGAATTGAAAACAAGAACATACTAAATATATATGTATATATACATACATATATAAAAGCACAAACTAATAGGAAAATACATAAACTGATGTTTCACAGATAAAGAAACATACATCACCAATAATCAAAAGAAGGGATACTCAACAATTTAGTGATCAATTAAGTGCAAATGATGACTGCAATGAGATCCCATTTTAGTATATTCAATTGGTAAAAACTCAAATGTTTCATATGCCAAGGATTAGAGGTAATGTGAGTACACAGTTTCTATATTGCATTTGCAGTATAAATTGGAGCAACCAAGTTTAAAGACTGGTGTTATCTCTTAAAAAGTTTTTATACCTTATGATCCAGAAAGTCTATATCTACATATATATCCATGAAAAGTCGTAATCATCTAATAAATAAATACATGTATGTTAATAGGAGCACCAGTGATCATAAGTGAAAAAGTAGGAATAACTCACATCCTCACCAATGAGAGAGTGAATAAACATTTACACAATGGACTATCACACAACAGTCAAAACAAGTGAATTACAGCAATACACACAAAAAAGCTTGAACTTAGCCCTATAATATTATTCCCTGGGGAAGGGAATGGCAACCCACTCCAGTATTCTTGCCTGGAGAATTCCATGGACACAGGAGCCTGGCAGGCTACAGTCCATGGATTTGCAAAGAGCTGGACATGACTGAGTGACTAACACTTTCACTTTAAGTGGAGGAGAATATATTCCCAAAGATTTCGTCAGCATGATACCTTTGTATAACATTTTAAACACATAACACTAAAATAAATATGCTTCAGAATTAAACACAAGCACTCAGACTATATAAAAATCAAGGAAATTATGCATACAAGATGCAGTGGTCAGTTTTCAGCTCTAAATCTTGTATGAAAGAAAAAAGAAGGAAGGGAAAAAAAAGGAGAGAGAGAGTGAGTTAGTAATTGCCTAGCATATATTTGAATTATCAGTTCAGTTCAGTTCAGTTCAGTCACTCAGTCGTGTCTAAGTCTTTGCAACCCCATGAATCGCAGCATGCCAGGCCTCCCTGTCCATCACCAACTCCTGGAGTTCGCTCAAACTCACGTCCATCGAGTCGGTGATGTCATCCAGCCATCTCATCCTCTGTCCTCCCCTCGTGCTCCTGCCCCCAATCCCTCCCAGCATCAGAGTCTTTTCCAGTGAGTCAACTCTTCACATGAGGTGGCCAAAGTACTGGAAGTTCAGCTTTAGCATCATTCCCTCCAAAGAAATTCCAGGGCTGATCTCCTTCAGAATGGACTGGTTGGATCTCCTTGCAGTCCAAGGGACTCTCAAGAGTCTTCTCCAATACCACAGTTCAAAAGCATCAATTCTTAGGCACTCAGCTTTCTTCACAGTCTAACTCTCACATCCATACATGACCACTGGAAAAACCATAGCCTTGACTAGACGGACCTTTGTTGGCAAAATAATGTCTCTGCTTTTTAATATGCTATCTAGGTTGGTCATAACTTTTCTTCCAAGGGTAAGCGTCTTTTGATTTCATAGGTGCAATCACCATCAGCAGTGATTTTGCAGCCCAGAAAAATAAAGTCTGACACTGTTTCCACTGTTTCCACTGTTTCCCCATCTATTTCCCATGAAGTGATGGGGCCATATGCCATGATCTTCGTTTTCTGAATGTTGAGCTTTAAGCCAACTTTTTCACTCTCCTCTTTCACTTCCATCAAGAGGCTTTTTCGTTCCTCTTCACTTTCTGCCATAAGGGTGGTGTCATCTGCATATCTGAGGTTATTGATATTTCTCCCGGCAATCTTAATTCCAGCTTGTGCTCCTTCCAGCCCAGCATTTCTCATGATGTACTCTGCATAGAAGTTAAATAAGCAGGGTGACAATATACAGCCTTGATGCACTCCTGTTCCTATTTGGAACCAGGCTGTTGTTCCATGTCCAGTTCTAACTGTTGCTTCCTGACCTGCAAATAGGTTTCTCTAGAGGCAGGTCAGGTGCTCTGGTATTCCCATCTCTATAAGAATTTTTCATAGTTTATTGTGATCCACACAGTCAAAGGCTTTGGCATACTCAATAAAGCAGAAATAGATGTTTTTCTGGAACTCTATTCCTTTTTTTTTGATCCAGCGGATGTTGGCAATTTGTCTCTGGCTCCTCTGCCTTTTCTAAAACCAGCTTGAACATCTGGAATTTCATGGTTCACGTATTGCTGAAGCCTGGCTTGGAGAATTTTGAGCATTACTTTACTAGCGTGTGAGATGAGTACAATTATGCGGTACTTTGAGCATTCTTTGGCATTGCCTTTCTTTGGGATTGGAATGAAAACTGACCTTTTCTAGTCCTGTGGCCACTGCTGAGTTTTCCAAATTTGCTGGCATATTGAGTGCAGCACTTTCACAGCATCATCTTTCAGGATTTGAAAGAGCTCACCTGGAATTCTATCTCCTCCACTAGCTTTGTTCGTAGTGATGCTGTCTAAGGCCCACTTGACCTCACATTCCAGGATGTCTGGTTCTAGGTGAGTGATCATACCATCGTGATTATCTTGGTCGTGAAGATCTTTTTTGTACAATTCTTCTGTGTATTCTTGCCACCTCTTCTTAATATCTTCTGCTTCTGTTAGGTCCATACCATTCCTCTCCTTTATTGAGCCCATCTTTGCATGAAATGTTCCCTTGGTAATTCTAATTTTTTTGAAGAGATCTCTAATCTTTCCCATTCTGTTCTTTTCCTCTATTTCTTTGCATTGATCGCTGAAGAAGGCTTTCTTATCTCTTCTTGCTATTCTTTGGAATTCTGCATTCAGATGTTTATATCTTTCCTTTTCTCCTTTGCTTTTTGCTTCTCTTCTTTTCACAGCTATTTGTAAGGCCTCCCCAGACAGCCATTTTGCTTTTTTGCATTTCTTTTCCATGGGGATGGTCTTGATCCCTGTCTCCTGTACAATGTCACGAACTTCCGTCCATAGTTCATCAGGCACTCTATCTATCAGATCTAGGCCCTTAAATCTATTTCTCACTTCTACTGTATAATCATAAGGGATTTGATTTAGGTCATACCTGAATGGTCTAGCGGTTTTCCCTACTTTCTTCAATTTAAGTCTGAATTTGGCAATAAGGAGTTCATGACCTGAGCCACAGTCAGTTCCCGGTCTTGTTTTTGCTGACTGTATAGAGCTTCTCCATCTTTGGCTACAAAGAATATAATCAATCTGATTTCGGTTTGAATTATAAGTGATACTAATTTCATTCCCTTTTCTGTGCGCAAACCATACTCAGGGATAACAGCAGTCTTGTTAAAAACACTGATTTGTAACTTAACATTCATTTTAGATGGCCTGTACAATGGACTTGTCTCTAAATGTGTTGGTAGTATTGAAGCAAGGAAAGGTTAAATGATTTGCTCACTGAGAAAAAAAAAGTTATCATCATTGGTGCCAAAAATAGACGTTTTGATTTCCAGTCCTATGATCTCAACAGAAGACAGAAATGTTGTTTATCTGACTGATATAAAACACAACTTCTCTGAAGACTCTATTATTTTGAACTACTGTGTAAGTATTACATGTAATTACAAGTTTTGGGAAATATGTACTGTTTATTTTCTCATTTGTAGTAGCAAATAGAAAGGATGGAGCTGAGTATTTACCCAACAGTGATGCTAACAGCCTTCAGAGTCATTACGGATGATTTGTAAGGGTCTGTTTAGATATCTGTAAGATCAATGACCCATTAGTGCAATTATAGTCTAAAATGGTTCCTGCCACACAGACCCTGTTTTTGCCACCAGAAAGTGCCATGTTGATGCTATAAGCACTCTTCACATTGTTTAAAATGTGTCTTCTCTCTGCTGCAAGAATAGAACTATAACTATAGTTTACAAATTCTGTTTCTCATTGCTTTTGCAATTTCCTGTGATAAAATGATATTAATAGATTAGGTTCTCCAAAAACCTCAATCAAATGTGGACACGTTACTATTTTTATCAGTTTAAAAATCTTCATGGTATCTGTCTTTCCCATATCTAACTGATACAGAATCTCACATAGTCTCATATTCCTACCATGCATACATGCTCAACTTTACATAATTCCATATAATCTACACCAAGGAAAACATTAATTATTGCTACATAACTATGCATGGATTCATAGAACTGAAGGGACCTTAAGTCAGATGAACTAGTCATGTAGTATTTCTCAACTGATACCATCACTCTTTATTAGGGAGTGTTCTTCATTTTTTGAGGAGTGAGGTGAGGGTACATATCATAGACTCTTTTGAGAGTCTAATGAAGAATATGGTGTTATCCCAAGAAAAACAGATGTGTAAATGTTCATGCCATTGTTTTGCCTTTAATATTGAATCACTTCACAAACGATACTTTGACTCTTTTTTTTTTGTAAAAATTAATCATTTCCTGGAAAATATAATTTCAAATTAAACAATTCATATAAAATAGGAAAACTTTGTGTCTACTTGAAGTATGCTTCAATAAGAAGGCTGCTTTATTTGTTTAGAAAGAGGGAAAATTTGGACTGATCTTTTACAAATATTCAGGTCATTTTTATTTTCGACCCATTGGTGTCTGTTCTCATAGCAGTAAGTGCTCAAAGCTGCAGTTCAGATCAGTTTCAACAGCAATGGGTTAAATCCTCCATCAGGGCAGAGTAGGACTTCTATTGACACCTGAGCTTTCTCTAACACACTTCAGGTTGAATCAGGTTCTAGCAAAGCCTTTATCCTCAGGTCAAACGATGTTATTTTTGGAAAGGCTGGCATCAGCAACGAGGCCTCTGTCAGCAAAGAGTGACATTTGAATCCTTTTTTCATTTAAATCATCTAAGCAGAAGTAACCTTTAAAAGAGTTTTGCAGGCTTTCCAGTTGTTGTAGATCTTCCCTGCGGATACACTGACAGGCTTTCTGCTTTTCCACTCCCTTCCCCTCACAGATACCCTTTTAGCACTGGAAATGTCGCGAATTTTCAGCTCTAAATCTCTCCCGCCAAAGTGGCAGCTGTTTCCAACAGTAACCACAATAAGATCAGCAAGCCTGGAATCTAGGGACTACAGCCTCCTTCTTATGCCCTAGTATCGCTACAAGAAAATCCAGCCATGAATGAGCGTCTCTCGTCAAACTTTGCTAAGATATAGCAATCCTTTACTTAGAAAAATAAGCATCGAAATTTCTGACCCAAGTTCAACCAAGCATATTAACACTTATCTTCTGGAAAGCCAAGAATCTTTTGTCAAATAAAAAGGAAACATTTTGCTCCATTCCTAAATAAAAACTTGAAAATATGCATTCCAGGCTAGAGCTGTGAAATTACTGGACCACTTTCCACAGAGCAGGGAAGGCCAGGCATCTTTTAGGATAATTGTCGGAGTCTGTGACACTAATTCACCCTGATGTTAAAAGAAGTAAGTCTCTGTGAATAAAGTAGGAATGCCTGTCTTCACCAGAGCAAGCAAGCTGGATGCTGGACCCAGAAACTCCATATGCACTCCACATGCGCACACGGTGTCAAACAGTTTTCTCCCACTAGAAATTCTGCTTGACAAAGAAGCTTTTCACTTTTTGAACAACTGGCCTTGAAAATATCACATGGTGTATATAACACACACACATTAGGGTATCAGCATTCATGAAACAGATAAAAATCAGAACTTCACTGAAACAATCATAGTTTTCACCCAATTGCATGCCAAATGGAAACGTACAGCTATTATTTTCACCATAACTGGCTACAAAATATTAGCAAAATGTCAAAGTTCAGAATTAGGTGAAGTGAACAGAGGCACTCTTTAAATTTTTTTGTTGTTTTTCTGAGAAACCCACCAGTTCAAACATTTTAGAGTACATGATTTGATCAAGCTTTTTCCAATTATTCAGTGGTTTCTTTTTGCTTGGAAATGTGTCAAAATACACTGGGAAAAATAGAAGTCTTAGTTAAATTTTCACTTTTTAAAAGCTGAGCTTTTTCTGTATAAAAATGAAAAATTCTATAATGTGTAATGTACTTTCAAGATGCTCACAAAAAAGTTTCCTTGACTTCAGTCTTTCATTGGCAGGAAACTTATCACAAAAAAATGTTTGACTTTTGTGCCCCATCATATTTAGCAAGGCAAACAAAATCAAAGGAGATGTAAGAGCGACCAAGCTTTCTTTGTCATCTGCCATCTTATGCTAAGTCCAATACAAACAAAAGATATGCATAAACATAATTTCAGATACATTTTGTTAATTCTGATGAGTGTAATGCTATTCAAGATGCCATTGTATAACAAGGATGATAAATTTATACAATGAATCCATGCCACTCTAGTCATATTGGAAGTAAAACTTTAAAAACATATTTTGCCATAAAATTTTTGCCAATAAAAGGAAAGAAATAAAAATATATATAGTCGTTCTTCATCTACAACATGAAGCCTATATATGGTGTGTATTAGTCATTCAGCTGTGTCCAGGTCTTTACGACAGCATGGACTGTGGCTTGCCAGGCTCCTTAGTCCATAGGATTTTCCAGGCAAGAATACTGGAGAGGGTTGACATTCCCTTCTCCAGGGGATCTTCCTGACCCAGGGATCAAAACTGGGTCTCCTGAACTGCAGGCAGATTCTTTACCATCTGAGCCACCAGCGTCTGTATATTACATTAAGTTAAAAACTCTTGTTCTAAAGTAACCTGAAATATGACCAAATAATCCCTGTTGTTATTAACTTCTCATCATATGGCAAGGCTTCCAGATTCCTTACTATATTTGCTTATTCTAACACTAATAGATGTCAACGTTTTACTTAAAATGTGGATCCTCCTCTTAAGAAAAAAAATTCTACATTTATTTGGATGATTCATAACTATAGAACTATTATTCTCTATATTTGTAACTAATGTTTCTATTAAAACATATTAAAATTTTGTATTATCACTAAAACCATTAAACTTTTCACCAAAATAGGCACCATTTCCTAACTACTTCCTCTTTTAGCTAGGTATATTAGTCAAGGTATTTTGGAGTTTTTTTTTAATCTTATTTGATCCAATCCTCCCAACAGTCCTAGGAAGTTACCTTATTTTATGTTAGAAAAAAAAAAAAAAGAAAAGAAAAGCTAAACAAAACCAAGATCACAGAGTTTAAGTAAATTGCCCAAGATCACACAGTTAAGTGGCCAAGCAAAGATTTGAATCCAGCTTGTCTGAATGTACTGTCAGTGCTCTTTCTGACTCCATGTAATGTTCCTTCTGTCCTTCCATTATAGTACACTATGCCATGATTAACATCAACCAGCCTCCCTCCTTGCCTTTCTTCCTTCATTCCTCTCACTCTCCCTTTCTCCAACTCTTCTTTCTCCTTCTGTGTGTCCTTGTTTCATCTCATCTCGTCACTACTGATGTGAGGATATGTTTTCTTAAGATAATTAGAAATCTATATGCTATTATATGACCAATCATTAGCCTTCTCATAAAGGTAATTATGTTTGCTGTTCATGTTTTTATTCACACAGTAAATTAAGATGAACAAAAGAGCATCAAGAATGAGCACTTGTATGCTTGTTGCTATGACCCATATGATTGTGGAATTAGGATGCAATGGTTCAATTTAATACATGGCAGTGGGAGTTAGATGGGGTGGGAGGTGGTGTTGGAAGGTTAGTAAGCTCCATGCTAAGGAAGAAAAAAAAAAAGAGTGTAAGAGCAAATGGGAGCTAGAAGCAAACAAAATATGACCAAATGTATGAGACACCTAATGTGCATTGGTCCTTATATCAGATACCAATTTTATGTAGTTTCAAAACAATTTATCACTGCTTACTAAACATCAACCTAGTTTTTAAAAATTAACTTTGTTTTATAGCAGTGAAAGGGCTGATGAAAGCTTATAGCCTTTTGCCAAGGTAAATTTGGCTTTGTAACTGTTTTAGTATCAATCAGGATAGCTGGATATTGCTATGGTATGATAACCCCAACATCTTGGGGGCATAGAGTAGCAAAGATTTCTTTCTTTGCTGAGCCGATATGTTCATTAAGAGTTGGCTAAACCTGTATTTCTCATTTTCTCACTCTGTAATCCAGGATGATTGATTATCACAGAAAACATCACTTTGTTGTTGTTCAGTCACTAAATTGTATCCAATTCTATGCAAACCCACGAACTGCAGCACATCAAGTTTCCCTATCCTTCACTGTCTCCCAGAGTTTGCTCAAACTCATGTCCATTAGGTCACATTGAAAAGGGAAGGGGACATAGCAAATGTTGCACCAGCTCAAAGGCTTCCATGAGGAAATGGCACACATAACTTCTACTCGCATTTCCTTAGCCAAAGCGGTTCCCATAACTCCACGGAGCTTAGAGGAGGATGGGGAAGTCCAACTGCATCATGGGCTAAGAAGGGCAAGAGAACTACAACGTTTTTCAGGGATCCACCATCACAGAATGACAGAGGCTATGTAGCCTCGGTTTTATTTTCTTGTTCTATAGTTCTACTACATTAGAAGTTACTAACACATACCATCTGGTGATCGCCCAAGGAAGGCAGTCTTTGGTGACTATGTCATTCAGTTCTGTGTGTTTGGTGCAAACAAGCAAGTGACAGGCATAATAGTGGGAGTGAGTACTCACCACAGTCTGCATACACCAGGTCAATAAGCACAGGACTCTGGAGAGCAGGTCAAAAAAAGCCTAAACGCCTTAAAACTTGGAAGATAATGGTAGCAAATAGATGGCTATTCTGTTTGTTTTTTTAATCATTTTAGTTTCAGAAAGAAAATTTTGGTATCCTGTTGCAGAAATTGGATGTCCTCTTAAAATACGACCATTCCTATTCTATTGATTTCTTACTTGAATCCAAGTGTTGGGGGAAAGTCCATATCTTGCCAACTGAGCTATTTGAACTGCATTTGAATTATCTTAGGAAATTCTCTTATCAAAAAATCAACATTTAATAATCCTTTTATTTCAATCCTTATTTTCCCCTATATTTTAATATTTAAGTTTGGATCACTCAAGTTAATTAACACAGGGATGAACTAAAACTTGAGAAAGCCACTTAAAGTCACAGAAATAGTTTTTGTTGGGAATGTAAGGAGAATACATTTATAAATTTCACCTCTCATTCTAAACTTTGTATGAACTTTCTTTGTCAGCCAGTGCCTTTCACTTTGGAAAAGAGGCATCACCCGTCACTCCATTTTTCTGTCATGTACTCCAAAATTACCTGTCCTGAATAAGTACAAGCAAATTATCAATCAGTCCTTTTAAAATCACTGAGCAAAAAAACACAATCAAGATAAGCATTGCCAACCACTGTGTATTCTGTGAATAAAGCTCTGCATGGACTGTCATTCAAGTGTAACTCATTTATTAATAGATCAGTGCTTTATTTGTTGTATATACAGATGCTCTTATTTCAGTACTGATTGCAACAAAACCTTTTCAGTCTTTTTTACAGAGTAAATAAAACTACTTAAGCAGAGAAAACATGTAATCTCTTTTAATCATCCATTTTCATAAAAAATTAAATTTCATTAAATTATTCTCCCCATATAATTGCTGCACATATGCCAGAAGCTAATTAAGTGGCTTTTCAGTTTAGTTCAGTTCAGTTCAGTTGCTCAGTTGTGTCTGACCCTTTGCGACCCCATGAATCGCAGCACGCCAGGCCTCTCTGTCCATCACCAATTCCTGGAGTTCACTCAGACTCACGTCCATCGAGTCATTGATGCCATCCAGCCATCTTATCCATGGTCATCCCCTTTTCCTCCTGCCCCCAATCCCTCCCAGCATCAGAGTCTTTTCCAATGAGTCAACTCTTCACATGAGGTGGCCAAAGTATTGGAGTTTCAGCTTTAGCATCATTCCCTCCAAAGAAATCCCAGGGCTGATCTCCTTCAGAATGGACTGGTTGGATCTCCTTGCAGTCCAAGGGACTCTCAAGAGTCTTCTCCAACACCACAGTTCAAAAGCATCAATTCTTCAGCACTCAGCTTTCTTCACAGTCCAATTCTCACATCCATACATGACCACAGGAAAAACCATAGCCTTGACTAGATGGACCTTTGTTGGCAAAGTAATGTCTCTGCTTTTTAATATGCTATCTAGGTTGCTTTATCTGATGGTAAAGCAAAATATGGGATTGCCTCAACATAAAATAATAATTACTATTAACACTTATGTATGGGAACAAAAAAACCTACAAAAAACTGCAATAGGTTATTCTGCTTTCTTTTTAAGCATAATTTGGGTTTTACAGTCTTGTTGGCAATGGTGTGACCTGTACCTATTTTTGCTCCAGCGAATGCAACTAAGAATGATGCCTCAGACTTCCCCGGTGGCACAACAGACAGGAATCCATCTGCCAGTGCAAGAGGCATGGGTTCGATCCCTGGTCCAGGAAAATCCACATACCGCAGAGCAATTAAGCCCATGTACCACAACCACTGAGCCCACACTCTAGAGTCCGCAAGCCACAACTACTAAGCCTGAGTGCCACAGCTACGGAAGCCTAGAGTCTGTGCTCCACAACGAGAAGCCACCACAATGAGAAGCCTCTCTACCATAATAAAGAGCAGCCTCCACTCACAGCAACCAGAGAAAACCTGCACACAGCAACAGAACCCCAACACAACCAAAACATAAATAAATAAATTTTAAAAAGAATGATGCCTCTATAGTTCCGGTTCTTTTCTCCTCCTGCGATGACAACATTTATAGCTTTCAAATATTTCTGAAAACTCAAATAATTTAATCAGAGAGACTCTGAGTATTATTCCTATTATGAATAAGAAACCCACACTTCAGTGGTTTCACTCCAGCATAACAGTCAAAACTGAAGAGACCAGGAGTAACATTAAAGCTAATTTTCAGGTAGTAGCATCTTACATCATACTTCTTAGTTGTACTTTTCTTTATTCGCTTGTGGATTTACCTCCCCATCAACATGCATTCATATCTTCTATTTTACTGAAGAACTTTCACTAGATGAGGTCACAATGTTATTCTATGATTCAGAATTGTTGTATACACACTGGCTACTTTTATCATTACTTCATATGGTTAACTTAAAAATACTATGAGGATAATAAAAATTCCAAACTTAAATATAAACAACACCATGCAACTACTATGAAATGTTAGCTGAGAAGAAGGGACCAAATCAATGTTTATATAACATGTATTGCCTTTAAAATTATTACTAAGGACAGTAATGTGAATATAAACTAATTTTATTAGTGAAATTTATAAAATATAAGATAGATAAATTATATCATCTTTTTTCTCCCTTCTAAAACTTCTGAACTGCTTATACATCAGTTATAAATTCCAAGGACCACTAATGATAGCATACTTTACCACAGAGTTTGTAAGATGTATTTATAATATCTATACAATGGCTCCACATTTCTTTACATTTTTCTTTTTTTTACTCAAATCTTCTCTTTCCTTAGCAAACTCTTTAAAGAAAAAGGCCTCTGTGTTTATTTGACCAGGCATCTACACTTCATTTATACCTCGAGCATCAGCTTCTCCCCTAAGCTTCAGACTTAGATGTCTACCAGACATCTCTAGGTGGACTTCTGAAAAGAATCATCAGTTTGCTATATCCAGAAGAGAGTGCTTGTATAGTCTACTCCAAACCTCGTCCACCCTCAAGGATTCCCATCTCGTTACATCACATTGATCCAACTGTTCAGGTCCAAATGTAAGAATCCATTGAAATTTCCCTCATTCATATACTCTGTATGTCAATTCCTATTGTCTTTATTCTCAAAACCATAGATATTGAATCTGACAACTCCCTACAACTTGCACTGTGGCCACCTTCATCCAGGCTGCCATCATCTCATCTCCTGAACTGCTCATTACCTTACTACTGATCTCTTTGTTTCTACTCTTGCACGGACCCATGTATTCTCAGCAGTCAGAAAAGCATTTTTTAAAAGCTGAGCAGGTGAGGTCAAAATGCCCCAAGGGCTTCCTATCATGCTTAGGATAGAATCCAGCGTTCTAACCCTGGCCTGTGAGGCCTTGTGTTTCCTGCTCCCTAGCCCAGGAGCGGGGAAGCCTGGTGGGCTGCCATCTATGGGGTCACACAGAGTTGGACATGACTGAAGCGACTTAGCAGCAGCAGCAGCAGCAGCTGCCTCTAGGAAGCCTACCTTTCTTATTTCACTGAAGGCATAGCTGGCTTTTGGACTGTTGCTTCCATAGATAAGATAATTCTTGTCTCTGAGTTTTTTCACTTGTGGTTTGCTCTGCCTGGAACACTATCCCCTCCAATACCTGTGTGATTTGTTCCATGACTTCAATTATTTTCTGACCACTCTAATTTAAGAGAGTCCTACCCGTACTCCCCTAATCCTGCTTCATTTCTCTCCATAGTGCCATTTTCTGACATTGTATTATATATTTATTAATCATCATTCTTGCACTGGAATTTAAGTTCCATAAAAGTGGAGACTTTACATGGATCACAAATCAAATTCCCAGTGAGCAAAGAGATACATTTAATGGATACTATTCTTTACTTAATTCAGTAGAAAGGGGACAGAATAAGATGAAAAGTCAGCCACCAAATCTCAGGGGAGTATCACTCTGTGAAGGAAGAAAAGAGTGTATAGGGGATGTGGCCTTAGTCTACAGAGTGACTGCGGGAGGCCCGTGGGGCTTCTACGTATCTTATACCTTTCCCACTGGGCAGTGGATGGCCAAGAATTCATACACTTGGAGAAATTTTCTTTTAGTCTTTGGTAAAATTCACAGATTAAAACTTAGAGATAGAATTATGGCTACTTCCTTAAACTGCATTCACTATAAACACAAATTAAGTAGTTAACAACCTCACGTAGTAAAGATTTAGCACAAGTACCGTCTAAGTCAAATCCTAGCAAAATTCAAATAGTAACCTCATTGGGTAGGCATGGCTTAAATACACAGTGAGAGAGGTTTTGTGTATCTTAATGTTGGTCACATGAGGCTTTCTACTTAGTGACAACTCAGAAACTAGCGCTATTCAGGCAGAGAACATGCATTAACCACAAGTATAGTCGCAAAGTGGAAGGCTGAGGACTTCCTTCATGGTACAGTGGATAAGAATCTGCCTACCAATGCGGGGGATGCAGGTTCAATCCCCAGTTTGGGAAGATCCCACATGCTATGGAGCAACGAAGCCCACGTGCCACTACTGGCTGGCGCACAGGAGCCTGCGAGTCACAACCACTGAGTCTGCGTGCCATGATTACTGGAGCTGGCACTCTCTAGGGCCTGCGAGCCACAGCTTGTGAACCCTTGTGTCACAGCTGCTGAAGTCCACATACCCGAGAGGCAGTAAGTCGCACTCCTGAGCCCTTGTCTGCAACTACTGAAGCCAGCACCCTTAGAACTTATGTTTTGCAACAAGAGAAGTCACTACAATCAAGAGAAGTCACTACTAATAAGAGAAGTCCACAAACCACAGCTAGAGAGTAGAGCCCGCTCTCCACAACTAAAGTCCCCCAGCAACAAAGACTCAGCACAGCCAAAAATAAACATATAAATAATAAATAAATATAGCAATGCATTTATGTCAAAAAAAAATTTTTTTAAGAGGAAGGTTGATACAAGCATCTCTGAGAGATTGCATGCCCTCTGCTACACAGACTCTTTTGGCAGCCATTGGGTTCAACTGACTTTTGGAAAGGATGACAGTACGTAATTTACTACTGAGGACTTCGGGCAGGATAAATAATGCTGCATATATGTACTTTAGGTGCTAAATAAATGTGGAAGAGGTGATGGGCTTACTGAAGAAAGCACTGTAGAGTATATACCTTAAGTGAACTATCTTATAACCAGTGAAATTCATTAATTGACTAGTCAATTTCACCACAAATTAATAAAAAATGCAAACAGTCATTTTAAACACACTTATTCTACCTCAGGCTTTTTGAAATCATTAACAGGAAAGCACTACAAAGATTTGTTGAATAGCATATCAGCCTGTTCCCATTACTGCACTAGACAGTAATTTTCAGATAACTATAAGTTTAGTCAGTAGTGAGTTACTCTTTCAGATTTACCTGAAAAAGATTTAGTCGAGTGTTCTTTTAAGAAAACCTCAGTCCCCATTAATGATGACTACTTCTACCTGAATTTCCAGATGACTTCAAGTGACTACCAAAAAGTTTAGACTATGTGTCAGAGTCACCCACTGAAATAGTCACTTCATGGGTACCATAAGCTCAACATTTGGTTTTACATGAATGCATAAATCCTAACTGAATCTAATTTTGGAATTTAGCAGACTACATTATATTTTATCATCTGTCTAAGCAGTTAAAAACAGAAAGCTTAAGATGCAGTTACATTCTTAACTAGTTCAACTGTTTGTGTGGAAAAGACATGCTTTCTATTCAGAAGGCATAGAGCAGAATATAGTTATAAAAATATTAGTCCCATACCTCTCGAATAGCAGTACAAAACTCACTCTGAAGCACTTTTTTGAGGGATTGTAGCTTGTGCACTGGTACTTCTCCAGATTCCTGTAGTTTTTCCAGTAATTCAATTGCTCTGGCAACATCTGAATGAAAAAAAAAAATCAAAATGGAGAGAGACATGGAGTAAACTGTATCTTATCAAAAGCACCATTACTCCAATTAAACAGTGACTATGAAAAGTAAGTGGAATTTATTGCAAAACCAGAATTTACAATGCATAGTTTTTTGATCTCATCTTTTGGTAAAAGGTCATTTAAATCTGTTCCATACCACTTGTCATATAATACGTCTTCCTCAGTGGTATTTCTCATATGTTATTTCTGTTACACTTTAGTCTGAATATTCTTTCAAAAAAGAAGAGCAGGAAGCAGGTCTTCTGTATATTCTGATACCCCAATAACGAAATGAGTTCTGTCAATTTTATCTCTGAGAGGCTTTTTTTTTTTCAGTTTTTCTTTTCTCATTTCAAATTTATCAAACCTGCATTTTTACATTTATTATTATGATGATCTGATTTATGTGCATCTTCTCTACTTGTCTGTAATCTCCTTGAGGGTAAGAATTTAACTAGGCTTATTCACCACTGCATCCTCAGAGTCTGGTGTAAAACAGTAAATAAATGCTTCATATCATATTTATAAATGAATGAACGAGCTCTCTCCATTTTACTGCCATTGCATTATTGCAGACCCTCAACATCATCTGTCCTCTCTCCAACTGGAATCATTTATTCTCCTCCAGCCACTTCATATGATCCATAAAGTTATCTTCTGAAAATAAAAATCTGATCATGTACCCACCTAGCTGTCTCTTGGCACCAGAAGAGTTTTTCAACAACAATTAGCTCAAATGCTTCTCTTTCACCTGATGATATATATCAAGAAACACAGTCATTTATAACCATAGCTTTTAAATTCCCAGGACAGTTTTGTACTGTCAAGAGAAAATGATAAGATGAAGGCCATTTAAAAAATATTTACAGTGATCTCTTCTACCTCTGTTGCTGTGGCCAATAACTCACTGAAAAGACACTGAGACATTACATACAGAGATTTTCAATTCCTACGTGATTAACTCCAGGAAGTACCCATATCCCTGCCATCAGATTATTAATTAATTAAATAAATAATTCATCCATCCATCCATCACTTTGTATACTTGGCACTAAAACTGACAAGAAAAATAAGACATGCTTCTTTTCTGGACACACAATCAGATGAGGGAAAAAAGCATAACAGTATAGTCACCCATAATAAGACTGAAAGTGAAAGTCACTCAGTCGTGTCTGACTCTCTGTGACCCCATGGACTATACAGTCCATGGAACTGTCTAGGCCAGAATACTGGAGTGGGTAGCCTTTGCCTTCTCCAGGGGATCATCCCAACCCAGGGATTGAACTCAGGTCTCTCGCATTGCAGGCAGATTCTTTTCCAGCTGAGCCACAAGGGAAGCCCAAGAATACTGGAGTGGGTAGCCTATCCTTTCTCCAGGGGATCTTCCTGACCCAGGAATTGAACTGGGGTCTCCTGCATTGCAGGCAGATTCTTTATCAACTGAGCTATCAGGGGAAGCATTGCTACCACCTAAAAATTCCGGTGGGGTTGGCATAGGTTTATGTATTTAATCAAAGAACCAAAAAGTAACTTTAATGGAGACTCCCTTGAAGTATTGCCAATTATGGCTCAAGGAAGCACAAATCATGAAATCAGTAAGACACTGTCAGTTTCAAAAACCTGTCTTTCTGTACATTAACTGAAAGTCAATATAGTCAGTTGGACAAAATCAGTCACATCCACAATCAATAAGATACCAAGCTGAGAATTGTATGTACTTCTAACTACATGAAAGACTCTATCTAGATTCCAATAGGTACTTGGAACTCTCAACATGTTTAAAACCGTGCTTGTTATATTTTTTACTGAAAGTAGCTCTTCTCTTCTTACATTCCATAGTTCTATTAATAGCATCTCCACCCAGCCATATTTCCATTAATAGCATCTCCACTCAGCCTGTCTTCCAAGCTAGACCATGGCATCATTTTTACATTCACCCGCACATGTAATTAGTCAGCAAGTGCTATAGGTTCAATCTCAAAATACCTTTTGAATGGAAACCCTGTGCTTTATTACTTCAGGGAAGCCTTTATTATTTTTCACCTAGGGACTAGAATATCTCCTAATGTTCTTTAAATGGCTTTTCTTTTTCAGTCCACTCTCCACACTGCTCGTAGAGTGATAAACCTCATTATTATAAGGTTATAAAACCTATTTCTGGCTTCCTGTTGCACAGGGTGAAGTTCAGACCATTTAGGAATACATACAAAGCCCTTAACAACCAACCTCTTCTGACTCATCACTAAAAACCTCCTCCTGCCAAACGTATACATTGATTATCCAAAGTTTTTGCTATTCTAGAGCACAACACAGAACACCATGTCTCTGTGATTTTGAACGTATCATCGGCTGTTCCTGGAATGCAATAATTTATTCATCCTGTAGTGCCAGGCATGAGAGACACTGGTAATGGAGACCACTGGTTGTTCTTGCTTTCATGGCATTCACAGGTCTGAAGGATCACAGATACCTAATAAAGGGGGCATGAGCTATAAAAGCAGCTCTATAGGCTAGTACACGGATGTCTAACCAGGACACGTATCATCATCCAGGAGGTCAGTGAGGAGCTCTTTGTGAAAATAACGGCTAAGCGGAGCCCTAGGTAAGAGGTACAGATGAAGAAAAGGAGAAAAAAGTTCCAGGCAAACAAACACAGACTACTGAAGTTTTATCAAGAGAGTGTGGGGCAGTCAAAGAACTGAGAGTTTAATATGTTCGAAGCTGAAACCAGGTCAAGAGTAGCAAGAAATACAGTAGAGAGAAATCACATCATGGAGGGCGTGACAGGTCATGTAGGGAAGACTTGGCCTAGATAGCCTCTCCTTAGACATGTCTTCCCTGACTCTCCAAGGCAGGTTTAGTTGCTATCATATTGGTATTCCCACAGTCCTTTGGTCACTTATCCATTGTAATAATTACTACTCTCTGCTAGAGCTCTTTTTGTATGTATGTCTCCCTCCTTTAGCCTGCAAATACATAAGATTTTTGAGAGGTCAGGAGCAGTGTATTATTTATCATTGTATCCACAGTTCAATGAAGAGTCCTTGACAAATACTGGGTGTTTATATTTGTTGAATGAATGATAGATTAGTTGATGAGACTAGAAAAGAAGGGGGTCGAGGCCTATGTCTAGGTGGACATATAACTAACTTCTCCTGAGAATAAGCCTCCAGATCACTATCAGCTTTGGTCAAGACTGGGTTGGGTCTGATGTGCAGGAAGGATGAAAGCCTGAATGTGTAGGCTAAACGGTATCAAGTGACTGAACTGGAAATTCAGAAAGCTGAAAATGACTGTTCAGGAGTTCTTATCTTGGGCTGCACTTTAAAATTACCTGGGGTACATTTAGAAATTATTTATTTTCCCCTCAGTTTCATTTAGACATAGTTGACACAGAACATTGTGTTAGTTTAAGTGTACAACATAATTATTTGATATATGTATATTGCAAAATGATTGCCATAATAAGTTATTAATGCCTGAGACTCACCCAAATGAATTAAACCACAATATATGGTATAGTGGTTCTCAATCCTGGCTTCAGACTGGAACCACATGGAGAGCTTTGACAATCATGGATGCCTGGGTCTCACAGAGAGATTCCAGTGTGACTGGCATAGGGTGGGGCCTGAGCAAGGGCTTTTGGAAGCCTTCAAGGTGATGCCAATGGTTGATAAAAGCCATGTTTGAGAACCCGTAGTTTAGTTGGCATGGGTGTTTTTATAGCCCTATGTGATTCAAATGTGCATGTTGAGAACCTCTGCTAGAAATGAATGGCTCTAAAACATGAGTGTGCCTAAGAATCACCTGGGGAAATGTATTAAAATATAGGTTCTTGACATCCCTCCCCAACTGCCACTTGAGGGACATTGACTAAGGAGGCATGAGGATAAGGCTCAGGAATTTTAAAATTATTCAAGTGATTTTTTTTTTTTTAGTTTTAGCTTTATAAAAAAAAATTTATTAGTGTATGGTTGATTTAAAATGTTGTATTAGTTTCTGCTGTACAGCAAAGTGAATCAGTTACACATAAACATAGATCCACTCTAAGATTCTTTACCCACATAGGTAATTACTGAGTATTAAGTAGAGTTCCCTGTGCTATACAGTAGGTTCTTATCAGTTACCTGTTTTCTGTGGAGTAGTGTGTATATATCAGTCCCAAGAGTCACGTGATTCTGAAGTTGTTGTTGCACAGATACTGTTTTAAAGAGATATGATTAAAACGGCAGTTCCGGTTTCCTTTCGTCCCAGCATTCCCAAAACTCTTGCACTTTCTATTATTCTTTGACACCCTATATAACAGGATACTGAATGGGATTCTTTTGAGAGTCTTGGAATGATTGATAAAAGTCCATAAATGAAAATAAGTAGTGTCAAGTATCTACCCTATTCTGCAACACAGCTCCTAGCAAAGGCTGGTCACCCTGACCACTGTGGAGTCGTAAAGTCAGCCTTCTCCCCAGACTTGTATGATTGTATTCACAATCTCTATGTGTGAGATTCAGTCATCAGGTTCCTTAAGATTCCAGATGATTCCTATGACCATTCAAAATTGAGAACTACTGTTCAAAAATGAGCTATCAAGGAAACTAGTCATCCTTCACTCCACCAAAAATTACTAAAAGCTGGGCCAGTTCTGTTACATTATACCATAGGCCTTTTCCAGTACGTATGAAGAGGTAACTGTGAGATGAAAAAAAAAAATGTATGAAGAATTGTTGAGTCCTTAATTTTGGACAAAATACTAGGTCTTTTCTTCTCTCCAATGAGCCAAGCAAGGAGTGCTCCTGCAGCCACTGGGGGAGACAACCGCTTTCCTGGCCGCACAGGTGATCTGCCTGCCCCTGCCATCTGGTCAGAGGTGGAGACTGGCGAGCACTGGCACCAGAGCCAACTCGCTGGCACCCACCCAAGCGAATCTAGCAATGTGAGGTCATACAGCAGTTGGTAAAAGCCAAAAGAAGCCCCAAGACTAAGAATGGCAGAGATTGGGTCCTTCCAGCCTAGGTCTGGCTGGTGCTGCAAAGATGTGGTGAGTGACAAATTGGATGTTAAAATGCAGTTTAAATGGAGTTTTAAATTAATTCTGATTCCCTTTAGCTCTATAAAAGTACCAGAAACCTGCAAGACCCAAGATCTGTAAGGAAGTCAAATAAACCTTTCAATAAGTGAAATAATTGTTCTTAAAACAACTACAATAAATTGTGTGTAGTTTACGAGTCCCCTTAAGGTTCTTGCTGAGAAACTCTTACACTCATTTCATGAAACTTTTCTACAAAATTTGGTTACTAACACAGAAGTCTGGGTTTACCAGGATAGCTCACATTGGAAGGAATATTAGAAAAGGACTGGGGAGGCTGCTTGATAAACACTAGGCAAGCAAGAAGATCTCAGAAGTTTTTCCTGAAATGAACTCCTCCTCTCATCTCCCAACTCTCAGGCTCATACCTCCATTATCTATCCTGTTATCTAAGCACAGGACTTGGGCATTGGCCTTGCCCCTCGTCATTCTGCTTCACACTCTGGATCCCATTAACCTCACTTGAAAAAGCAACCAACCGTAACAATAAACCTTTAGTTAATGTCCACGTAGTAGGAGTCATTACTAGCCAAGAGCTTTCCATCTCTTTACCCACCGTATCCTTCTAACAACCTTGCGTGCTGCATGCCTGCTAAGTCCCTTCAGTCGTGTCTGACTCTTTGTGACCCCACGGACTGTAGCCCGCCAGACTCCTCTGTCCATGGGATTCTCCAAACAAGAATACTAGAGTGGGTTTCCATGTCCTCTTCCAGGGGATCTTCCAAAACCAGGAACTGAACCCGGCCTTTTACGTCTCCTGCGTTGGTAGAAGGGTTCTTTATCACTGAGCCACCTGGAAAGCCCGTAACCACCTTATGTGGTAGTAAATATCCACATTTTACAATGAGAAAATTGAGGCTTATAGTGATATTGAGTGTTTCATTAACAAATAGGAGACCTGGGTTTGGAGTCTGGGTCTAAGTGATTCCAGACCCTGTGCCCTTTATTTTTATTCCAGTAACAGATTTTCTTTTAGAGGCTTTTTCCTTCAACATTCAATACTTTTATAATAGCCCTGTGTCCTGCAGGCTTTCTTGGTCAGAGGCTGAGCTCTTATTTTCCCTTTCTCAATAAAGATTAACCTCATCTACCAGTATACCTTTCTCAAGTAATATTCAGTGATCATCAGAATTATCTAGAGAGCTTCTATTTAATTCATTTATTTATTTTGGCTTATGGGATCTTAGATCCCCAACCAGGGAATGAACCCAGGTCCTGACAATGAAAACACTGAGTTCTAACCACTAAACTTCCAGGAATTCCCTGGAGAGCTTTTAAATGAGAGGGAAGAATTTTTATCAGCCTTTGCTACCCACTGGAATCACCTACAGGAATTGAAAATAAACAGACATACAAACAAAAACCAGATACCTAGATCCTAGCTACATATTATTTCTGATTTCATTGTTCTTGGATATGGCCTGGGCATCAGAATCTTCAGAGCTCCCCAGTGATATAATGTGTGGCTGTGTTGAGAATCACTGATATGTCCTCTTAAGGTGCACCCTGTGGGTTCTAAAAACAATGTTACTTATAATACTAATTGCTGTCATGTATAGACTTTGGTATAGCATGAATGTTCAACATTTTCCTTCTCTGAGCACTCTGAGGTGCGTAATATTATCTCCATTTTACAGGAAAGGAAACAGAGACCCATAGAGTTAAAATTACTTCTCTGGAGAAAAAGCTAGTAAGTTGTCAAGTTAGGATTTGAATCCTGGCACTATGGCTCTAGAATCTAGACTACATTTCGAGATATGGCTCAGGAAAGCATATTCTTAAAATCATTCCCAGCACTTCTTATCCAAGCCTGTTAACAGAGATTAAAGCTAATCTGATCAATAAATCTTTGCTTGGGACTGAAATCAGTGGTTCTCAAATTTTAGTCAACAACAACAAAAAATTAACCTTGTACCATTTATTAAAAATTAAGATTAAAAAAAAAAAGAGGCTGATGAGGAAGCTTTGAAATTTTCTCTTTTAGTAGTCATCTTGGGTGGTGCTGATGCAGGAAGCGGTCCACAAATGCACTTTGTATGTTAAAGATAGTTTAATATGTATTCCAGAAAAAGGTGAGCTAAAGACCATCATTCACTTTCATTTGCCTTAGATCACCTTATAAAATCCTCAAAAACATGTAAAAGGATTACTTACTACTGTCCTCACTGAATAAAGAAATATTTTAAAAAACAGATAAGGCTGAGAAAGATGAATTATCTGGTCCAAGGCTACATAGCTAGGAAATGGTAGAGTCAGGATTCAAGATCAGATGTGTCTGATTCCAGTGCCCATGCTTATTTATTTTTCTATCTTGCCATTAAAAAGGATTAGAAATAAAACAATAAAGGTATTGCAAATTTATGTTTTAAATACAGCATCATTGCAAACTGAGGCAAACAGACATAACATTGCTCAAAGTCCTGGAAGATAACCCTTCAATACATTACAGTATATCAATGTATTCTTGCCTTGAGAACCCCATGAATAGTCTGAAAAGGCAAAAAGATAGGATATTGAAAGATGGAACTACCCAGGTTGGTAGGAGCCCAATATACTGCTGGAGATCAGTGGAGAAATAACTCCAGAAAGAATAAAGAGACAGAGCAAAAGCAAAAACAACACCCAGTTGTGGATGTGAATGATGATGGAAGCAAGGTCTGATGCTGTAAATGGTAATAGTGCATAGGAACCTGGAATGTTAGGTCCATGAATCAAGGTAAATTGGAAGTGATCAAACAGGAGATGGCAAGAGTGAACGTCGACATTCTAGGAATCAGCGAACTAAAATGGACTGGAATGGGTGAATTTAACTCAGATCAACATCATATATACTACTGTGGGCAAGAACCCTTAAAGAAATGAAGTAGCCATCATAGTCAAAAAGAGAGTCTGAAATGCAGTACTCAGATGCAATCTCAAAAACGACACAGTGATCTCTGTTCGTTTCCAAGGCAAACCATTCAATATCACGGTAATCGAAGTCTATGACCCAACCAGTAATGCTGAAGAAAATTCTATGAAGACCTACAAGACCTTTTAGAACTAACAGCCAAAAAAGATATCCTTTTCAGGGGACTGGAATGTAGATGTAGGAAGTCAAGAAACACCTGGAGTAACAGGCAAATTTGACCTTGGAGTACAAAATGAAGCAGAGCAAAGGCTCATAAAGTTTTGCCAAGAGAATGCACTGACCATAGAAAACATTCTCTTCCAACAACACAAGAGAAGACTCTACACATGGACATGACCAGATGGTCAATACTGAAATCAGGTTGATATATTCTTTGGAGCCAAAGATGAAGAATCTCTATATAGTCAGCAAAAACAAGACTGAGAGCTGACTGTGGCTCAGATCATGAACTCATTGCCAAATTCAGACTTCAGTTGAAGAAAGTAGGGAAAACCACTAGACCATTCAGGTATGACCTAAATCAAATTCCTTACGATTACACAGTGGAAGTGGGAAATAGATTTAAGGGACTAGATTTGACAGAGTGCCTGAGAACTATGGGCAGAGGTTCATGACACTGTAAAGGAAATAGAGATCAAGACCGTCCTCAAGAAAAAAACTGCAAAAAAGCAAACTGGCTGGCTGAGGAGGCCTTACAAATAGCTGTGAAAAGAAGAGAAGAGCAAAACAAAAGAGAAAAGCAAAGATACACCCATATGAATGCAGAGTTCCAAAGAATAACATGGAGAGATAAGAAAGCCTTCCTCAGCGATCAATGCAAAGAAATAGAGGAAAACAACAGAATGGGAAAGACTAGAGATCTCTTCAAGAAAATGAGAGATACCAAGGGAACATTTCATGCACAGATGGGCTCGATAAAGGACAGAAATGGCACGGACCTAACAGAAGCAGAAGATATTAAGAGGTGGCAAGAATACACAGAAGAACTGTACAAAAAAGATCTTCATGACCCAGATGATCACGATGGCTTGATCACTCACCTAGAGCCAGACATCCTGGAATGTGAAGTCAAGTGGGCCTTAGACAGCATCACTATGAACAAAGCTAGTGGAGGTGATAGAATTCCAGTTGAGCTCTTTCAAATCCTGAAGGATGATGCTGTGAAAGTGCTGCACTCAATATGCCAGCAAATTTGGAAAACTCAGCAGTGGCCACAGGACTGGAAAAGGTCAGCTTTCATTCCAATCCCAAAGAAAGGCAATGCCAAAGAATGCTCAAACTACTGCACAATTGCACTCATCTCACACGCTAGTAAAGTAATGCTCAAAATTCTCCAAGCCAGGCTTCAGCAATACGTGAACCATGAACTTCCAGATGTTCAAGCTGGTTTTAGAAAAGGCAGAGAAACCAGAGAACAAATTGCCAACATCCGCTGGATTATCGAAAAAGCAAGAGAGTTCCAGAAAAACATCTATTTCTGCTTTATTGACTATACCAAAGCCTTTGACTTGTGGGTCACAATAAACTGTAGAAAACTCTGAAAGAGATGGGAATACCAGACCACCTGACCTGCCCCTTGAGAAACCTGTATGCAGGTCAGGAAACAGAACTGGACATGGAACAACAGACTGGTTCCAAATAGGGAAAGGAGTATGTCAAGGCTGTATATTGTCACCCTGCTTATTTAACTTATATGCAGAGTACATCATGAGAAACGCTGGGCTGGAAGTAGCACAAACTGGAATGAAGATTGCCGGGAGAAATATCAGTAACCTCAGATATACAAATGACACCATGGCAGAAAGCAAAGAACTAAGGAGTCTCTTGTTGAAAGTGAAAGAGGACAGTGAAAAAGTTGGCTTAAAGCTCAATATTCAGAAAACTAAGATCATGGCATCCAGTCCCATCACTTCATGTCAAATAGATGGGGAAACAGCAGAAACTGTGACAGACTTTATTTTGGGGGCGCCAAAATCACTGCAGATGGTGATTGCAGCCATGAAATTAAAAGATGCTTACTCCTTGGAAGGAAAGTTATGACCAACCTAGACAGCATATTAAAAAACAGAAACATTACTTTGCCAACAAAGGTCTGTCTACTCAAAGCTTTGGATTTCCCAGTTGTCATGTATGGAAGTGAGAGCTGGACCATAAAGAAAGCTGAGTGCTGAAGAACTGATGCTTTTGAATTGTGGTGTTAGAGAAGACTCTTGAGAGTCCCTTGGACTGCAATGAGATCCAACCAGTCTACTCTAAAGGAAATCAGTCCTGAATATTCATTAGAAGGACTGATGTTGAAGCTGAAAGTCCAATATTTTGGCCACCAGATGTGAAGAACTGACTCATTTGAAAAGACCCTAATGCTGGTAGGGACTGGGGGTGGGAGAAGGGGATGACAGAGGATAAGATGGCTGGATGGCATCACTGACTCTATGGACATGAGTTTGAGTGAACTCTGGGAGTTGGTGATGGAGAGGGAGGCCTGGCGTGCTGTAGTCCATGGGGTTGCAAAGAGTCAGACATGACTTAGCAACTCAACTGAACTGATAATCAATGTGCTCATATTGAGAACATGTTTTAATTATCAAAAATGATCAAATCATCAACTGCCTGATGATAGTAAGATAACATGTTCTTGAAAAACTTCCTTTAAAATAATTGAATATTATAACCAAAAACAAAATATTGAAACTTAAGTGGGAGGAGCTTCCAGTCATCTGGAATACTTCAATTATCATTTTCTCTTTCCTTGATGATGACTTTTTATTAACTTTGCTAACATTTAGACTGCAGAATTTATCCATGACTTTATTTGCATCTGGAATTTGGATGAAGATGGAGCTGGGTCATTTAAGACATATCATCACAAATTTCATAAAGATTTATTGAGTATTATGGCAAACAACATGAATTATCTACCCCAAAGTCATCCAAACCCTCATGTTCCTTGCCTTCTTCTACTACAAAAGCTGGAAAGCAAACACACTTCTCTTTCCAGACTCTTCTGTCATTTGGCCAAGTTGTAATAAGTGGTCAAGTCACTGGGTCTGGCTTCCAGGAAGGCTTCTTAAAGGGATAAAAAGCTGGCTTATGCGTCAGCATTTTGTTCTTTGCACCCTTACTCTTTCCCCATCACTTGCCAGGCTCAAACCTGCTGAGATGTGAACTGGCTATTTTGTGATTATGAAAAGAGTATCATGTGCTGAGGAAGGTGGGGTTTGAAGAAGGATGGGACCAAGCCCTTGCTGTCATCACCAAGCTGTGCACTGCCCTTGAGCTGTGCAACCCCATGATTCTTGTCTATGAGACAAATACACGCTTACCTATTTGGTTCTCTGTGACTTGCAGCCAAATACAAACTAATACCAGATGAAATGACTTTAAAGGCATTATTCTAGCAGGAATAAGGTTGATGTTATTGAGAAACTGTGGTCAAACATGGATGGTGGTCCTTTGATTAAGATAGTCATGGAGGGGCTTCCCTGGAGGCCCAGTGGTTAAGAATCTGCCTTGCACTGCAGATTGGGTTTCAATTGCAATCAATGGGTTTGATTCCTGGTCTGGAAACTAAGATCCCACATGCTGCAGAGCAACCAAGCCCACCTGCCACAGCTACAGACACTGCATGCCCCAACCAAGACCTGACACAGCCAAATAAATATATTTTTTTAAAAGATGGTCATGGAAAGCCTCATGAGAAGGTGACACCAGACTGAGACCTGAATAGTGCCAAGGAGCCAGCCATAGGAAAATCCAAAGAGGGAATATTCAGACAAGAAGAGCAAGTAAAGGCCCTAAACTGAAGGGAACAAGCCTACCTATTAGAATAGATAAAACCAGAGTCAGTGGAGCACTATGTGAGAGAGGGAGGAAGCAACAGCCACAGTGGTATGCTGGTAAAGGATTAACCACCAGTTCTCTAAAACACAAAACAGAAACAGTTCTTATCTGTAGCACGTTCTGATTTCTGTTCATGGGGTTCTCATTCAAAAAATGTAGATCATGGTACCCAGACACATCACTTCATGGAAAATAGACAGGGAAGCAATGGAAACAGTGAGAGACTTTATTTTTCTGGGCTCCAAAATCACTGCAGATGCTGACTGAAGCCATGAAATTAAAAGACACTTGCTCCTTGGAAGAAAAGCCATGACAACCTAGGCAGCATATTAAAAAGCAGAGACATTACTTTGCCAACAAAGGTCCATATAGTCAAAGCTATGGCTTTTCTAGTAGTCATGTACAGATGTGAGAGTTGGACCATAAAAAAGGCTAAGCGCTGAAGAATTGATGCTTTTGAACTGTGGTGTTGCAAAAGACTCTTGAGAGAGTCCAAGGGACTGCAAGGAGATCCAACCAGTCCATCCTAAAGGAGATCAGTCCTGGGTGTTCATTGGAAGGACTGATGTTGAAGCTGAAAATCCAATACTTTAGCCACCTGATGCTAAGAGCTGACTCATTGGAAAAGACCCTGATGCTGGGAAAGACTGAAGCAGGAGGAGAAGGGGATAACAGAGGATGAGATGGTTGGATGGCATCACCGATTCAATGGGCATGAATTTGAGCAAGCTCTGAGAGATGGTGAAGGACAGAGAAGACTGGTGTGCTGCAGTCCATGGGATCACATGACTGAGGGACTTTCCAACAACAACTGATCTCTGTAGTGCAAATACTCCTACCATGACCAATTTCAAACTACTGACATGATATCATTGGCTTAAAGAATTCTTGACTACTTAACAATCAGCTCTCACAAGGCAGAAAGTATCAATTCCAACATACCACTGTATAGGAAACAGAGGTTAGACTTTATGAAAAGATCTTATAAGAAGATTTTATTTTCATGTAATTACCAAAAGAAGTCATTGAAGAATTTTTGGCAGAAGAATGATATAATTTGATTCACGTTTCACAAATATCATTATGATTACTGTTTGAAATTAGTTATAGCAGATCAATGGTATACAAAGAAAACCAGTTAGAAAGAAGGCTATAACTGTGGCGTTGGCAAGAAATGGTGAAAGCTTAGATTAAATGGGGACAGCAAGCCATGGACAGCACAGGTAGGGAGAATAATCAGTACCCCAAGGGGATGTACATCTGTATGATGAGGTCTCAAAAAAGTGTCTCTTCAGCAGAAAAGGAGTTATTAGTGAATACAGTCATACATGTTAGCCTGCTTCATCAATAATTGTGTCTGCTGCTTTACCCATAAGCAAATGGTGTCAACAAACTTCACAAGTAACAAGAGTAACAAGGTAGAAGAAAAGTATCAGAACCCTGAAGACAAAATTATTTTAAATAGATGTTAATAACAGGGTGGCATTTTCTCTCCTGCTTAGCCTCTTCTTATCCATATAAGATCTCTCCATTCAGGGTCAATTAGCGATTATATAAAATGCTTTATCACTGCACCAAGCGGTTGGAGAATATGGATATAAACCCAAAAGTCAGAGACCTGAGAACTATAAAATGTGGTAATACTGATCAATATGGCTATTATGAAGTCTGAAAGAGAATATAATTATGATGAGATTTTCATAGAGAGTACTTGGCACGTAAGCTATATATATGAGATCTATACTTCTAACCCTTTCTTTCTATGAGTCCTCACTTCCTGTACTATTTAGTGGAAATGTTTGAAGAGGAAATGTTAAATTATAGGAATGAAACCATGCTACTCAAATTTCCTTTGAAAAGGTGAGTAGATGTCCTCTTTTTAAAGACATAGCCATATCTGACCAACAGAGTGTAAGTAGGATGGCTTTAAATAACTAAATTTAGCCTTACATTAGTATTTCATGTACAGTGTTACAGAAGTCATTATTAAGTCTACATTTTAAATAGGGTACATGAAATACTGATTACTAGCTTTAGGAAGTATCCAAAAATTGGATCAAAGAACATCCAGTTTAAAAATCTAATGCTGCACAACAGAGCATGTGTACCAACGAATTAATATATGTGGATAATAATGCTTTGCACTTGCATTGCTCTGATATGGAAAGCAACTCTGCCAATTTACAAGTTATAAATGAGACATGACAACCAGTGTGTCCTTCTCATCTGACACTCATCTCTGTTTGGATCTACCCACAACTTGCCATGTTTTTTAAATGCAGGCAATCTGGTAAACCTTAGGATGAACTAGCTCAATTTAAATGTGATCAAATTAAAAACCTTACTTAGTATGCTGTTAAAAAATAATCCCACTTTATATTTATTATCAAAAGCTGAATGAATTCTCTTCCCAGGATTTGGGACGACATTGAAGTGTCACCACAAAGAAGTCTGACAATGCTACAATCTTAAAATCATGAATTTATACAGTGAAAAACCCTGGTCCAGACTCTGCTCAGAGTGTTTGCCAAACCTACTGCAATCAGAGGAACACTTTATATAACAAAATGAAAAGCTGTAGTTACTAAGCGATTCTCTGAAGTAGCAGGTACCTGTTTCATTTGAAAGTGACTACTTACTCAATAAACAAATCTTTAGGTATACAAAGCTTAAGATAGAGCTTTCTTTGTCAAACAATCCCTGTTACATGGTCTGAATGAACAACATGTTGCCGGTTTTTCCAGGAACTATATTCAACGTTTTCTTTTTCTTTTCTTCCTTTTTTAAAAAAATTCATCTAACTTTCCCAGGCAGCTAAAATTGAAGCTTAATTTGCCTATCATTACCTGAAACCTCAGGAAATTAAAAGTTTCAACTTCCTTTTCTGTTTGAGCTTTATCTCTACTATATGTGATGTCTTTGCCTTTTTTCTATTTTTCACCTCACTTTTCTTTTTAATCTTGCCTCCACGTCTTTACATAATGAAAGCCAACTATAACCTTACTTCTAATGATGGTGAAATTAGCTCATCTCATTTTTTCTTCTTTCCAGCCTTCTTGGCAGCTACACAAATGAACATCTGATTTGGCTGTATTGGGGAAATAATATATGAGGACTTAGACCTGGCCAAAATGTAATCTATTCTTTCATGGCTAAAAGAAGTGGGACAATCTACAGCCCTGTTTCACACTAAATACTAGAACACCGGGGTCCTACTAATTTCTGTATGCTCTGTTGTATCCACTACGGAATCATGATAATTGTAGGCACTTAAAAACTGGTTGCTGAATAAGACTAACTGTGAAGAATTAGATGTTGTTGTGAGATAAGTAGTATATATTATATACTTTTAATATTATATAAGTATTTGTCCTCACTAGTTAACAATGATATTATATCAGGCCTGATTTGACAAGTTTTAGATTTTTTTTTTACAAAATATGAATTCGGAGAAAATTAGGATTTAAGGGAGTAGACTCCATCTTTTTATAAAGATCAAATTTAACCTTTTACAAATGGGAGGAGTAAGAACCATGGGGATGACTTGGAAAGTATATCAGAGTTTATTTTAGAACTTGTGAAAATTTTTAGAGAAGCCTTATTTTTAACTCTCTGGGAGGTATTTTAGAATACTTTGTCAAATCTACATTGTGTATACAGACAAATGGTTTCTGAAATTTCTTAGAAAATGAATATAATGGGTGTTTCTTCATTATCCAGGTAAGTACTGGGAGTATAGTTTCAGGAATACAAGTAGCACACACAGATTAGCAAGATGACACCTCAACAGTGCATCACAGCTAACCAGCCTGTCCACCCACTATCCCTTATTTATATTTCATCTAAGACCTCAACTGACTTTAGATGCAGTTGGATGAAAGAACAAAAACACTTTTCAAAAAGCTTTAAATTTAACTCTATGTATTTTACTTTTCCTAACTCTGTTTCTCAATAAAAAGTTAAATCATGATTGCCCAACATCTTAAAATACTGTATATTGTCACGCTGCTTATTTAACTTACATGTAAGGTACATCATGAGAAATGCTGGGCTGTATGAATCACAAGCTGGAATCAAAACTGCCAGGAGAAATATCAATACTCTCAGATACGTAGATAACACCATCCTAACGGCGGAAAATGAAGAGGAACGATAGAGCCTCTGGGTGAAGGTGAAAGAAGAGTGAAAAAGCTGCTTTATTGAAACATGTATACTATCATGTAAGAAACGAAGTGCCAGTCTATGTTCGATGCAGGATACAGGATGCTTGGGGCTGATGCATGGGGATGATCCAGAGAGATGATATGGGGTGGGAGGTGGGAGGGGGATTCAGGATTGGGAGCTCGTATACACCCGTGGTGGATTCATGTCAATGTATGGCAAAACCAATACAGTATTGTAAAGTAAAATAAAGTAAAAATAAAATTTAAAAAAAAAGAAAAAGAAAAAGCTGCCTTAAAACTCAACATTCAAAAAGCTAAGATCGTGGCATTCAGTCACATTACTTCATGGCAAACAGATGGGGAAACAATGGAAACAGTGACAGACTTTGCTTTCTTGGGCTCCAAAATCACTGCAGATGGTGACCGCAGCCATGAAATTAAAAGATGCTTGCTCCCTGGAAGAACTAGACAGCATATTAAAAAGCAGACACATTACTTTGCCAACAAAGGTCTGTATAGTCAAAGCTATGGTTTTTCCAGTGGTCATGTACAGGTGTGAGAGTTGCACCATAAAGAAGGCTGAGCACCAAAGAACTGATGCTTTCAAACAGTGGTGCTGAAGAAGGCTCCTCAGAGTCCCTTAGGCAGCAAGGAGATTAAACCAGTCAATCCTAAAGGAAATCAGTTTTCAGTATTCATTGGAAGGACTGATGCCAAAGTTCTAATACCCTGGCCACCTGATACAAACAGCCAACTTATTGGAAAAGACCCGCTGCTGAGAAAGATTAAGGGCAGGAGGAGAAGGGGGCAACAGAGGATGAGATGGTTGGATGGCATCACCGACTCAATGGACATGAGTTTGAGCAAACTCCAGGAGATAGTGAAGGAGAGGGAAGCCTGATGTGCTATAGTCCATGGGGCTGCAAAGAGCTGGACAGGACTGAGGAACTGAATAGCCAATCTTAAAATACTAGACACAAAAAAGATATGGATCCTTAGGCTCTATGAGTTTTAGTATATCTCCAGCTTAGTACATCAAAAATTAGCAAGCTTTTACATTGGTAGTGATTTCACCTGAAGTAATTGGCAATGAAGGAGACAGGAGTAGTAACTCCCTTCAGTCGTATCCAACTCTCTGTGACCCTATGGATTGCAGCCTGCCAGGCTCCTCTGTCCATGGGATTCTCCAGGAAAGAATACTGGAGTGGATTGCCATGCCCTTCTCCAGGGGATCATCCTAAACCAGGGATCGAACCTGTGTCTCTCATATCTCCAGCACTGGGAGGCAGGTTCTTTACCACTAGCACTACCTGAGAAGCCTGATTCCCGTTTTACTAGTACATTCCAATTCCCTTTTTTATAGAGCTCAGGAAGTTGGAAGGGAAAAATTTTATCAGGGAATGGCTGGAGAGATACCCAATCAACCTGGGTGTTTTCAAAGAGCTCATTATAAAGAAATCTAATAAATTTAACTTTTCATGTCCTCAAATATCTCCTAAACTAGAGAACAGATGCATGTTTTTATCTAAACTGACACTCTGATATATTATTCTGCTATCAAGCTACTTAATAATATGTTTCCTCTGTTACAGTATCACTACTATATCATACTGACACTCGCTTTTTTAGATACTTTGAAAATTGTATGGTGAGGTTAGTGTGGTGCTATCTTCGTCTTTAAAAGATGATTAGAAGACAAAGTGAAGCTTGGTGTTTGCAGCAATTGCTACGGTGAATGAATAGTTATTGAGAACGTGATTACTATCAGGCTGTACAAAAGACTTAAAATTCCAACTAAAAATGATGAAATAATGAGTTCCTCCTCATTATGTTAGACTCCCTGGGGCTGCTTTGTCAGACTTTTCATAGATGTTTCTTTTCTAAAACAGATATTGGGAACAGAGGAGGAGGAAAAATAATTGTTGAGTAACTTATTGTATTTGCATAGCAAACTAATAGTAACTAATAAAAAGTGCTATTTGGTCATGAGTATAGTCAAGGCTATGGTTTTTCCAGTGGTCATGTATGGATGTGAGAGTTGTACTATGAAGAAAGCCGAGTGCCAAAGAATTGATGCTTTCGAACTGTGGTGTTGGAGAAGACTCTTGAGAGTCTGAACCGAACTGAACCACATGGTTGCTTTTGAAGTCTGTGGATCCATTTTCGTTTTATAAATAAGTTATTTGTATCATTTTCAAAGATTCTATATGTGAGTGATAACATGTGGTATTTGTCTTAGTCTGACTTCACTAAGTATGATAATTTCTATGTCCATCCATGTTGCTGCAAATGGCATCATCTCTTTCTTTTTATGGCTAATATTCCATTTTACAGATGCACTTCCAGTGAATATTCAGTGTTGATTTCCTTCAGGATGGACCGGTGTGACTCTCTGTTGCTGAAGCTCCAATACTTTGGAACAACCTAATGTTGGGAAAGATTGAAGGCAAAAGGAAAAGAGGGCCGAAGAGGATGAGATAGTTAGATAACATCACTGACTCAATTGACATGAATCTGAGCAAACTCTGGGAGATGGTGAGGGACAGGGAAGCTTGGCATGCTGCAGTCCGTGGGGTCACAGAGAGTCAGACCTAACTTAGTGACTGAAAGACAAAAACAATAATATATATACTCCAGCTTCCTTATTCATTCCTCTGTGGAAGGATATTTCATTTGCTTCAGAGTCTCAACTGTTATAAATTGTGCTGCAGTGAACACTGAGGTGGGTGCATGTACCTTTTCACATTAATGGTTTTCACTGGGTATATATGCACAGGAGTGGGATTGCTGGATAATGTGGTAATACTTTTTTCAGTTTTTTAAGGAACTTGCACACTATTCTCCGTAGTGGTTGTACCAGTTTATATTCCCGCTGACAGTGTAGGAAAATTCCCTTTTCTCCACACCCTTCCCAGTGTGTATTGTCTGTAGACATTTTGATGACAGCCCCTCTGATCAGTGTGAGGAAATAGCTCATTCTAGTTGTGGTTTACATTTCACTAAGTGACGCTGAGCACCATTCATGTGCTTTTTAACATTCTGTATGCCAAGAGAAAGGAGGGAAGACCACTAGACCATTCAGGTATGACCTAAATCAAATTCCTTATGATTAGACAATGGTGTGAGAAATAGATGTAAGGGACTAGATCTGATAGATAGAGTGCCTGATGAACTATGAACGAAGGTTCATGACATTGTACAGCAGACAGGGATCAAGACCATCCCCATGGAAAAGAAATGCAAAAAAGCAAAATGGCTGTTTGGGGAGGCCTTACAAATAGCTGTGAAAAGAAGAGAGTGAAAGGCAAAGGAGAAAAGGAAAGATACACCCATTTGAACCCAGAGTTCCAAAGAATAGCAAGGAGAGATAAGAAAGCCTTCCTCAGCCATCAGTGCAAAGAAATAGAGGAAAACAATAGAATGGGAAAGACCAGAGATCTCTCTAAGAAAATTAGGATATCAAAGGACAATTTCATGCAAAGATGGGCTCAATAAAGGACAGAAATGGTAGGGACCTGACAGAAGTAGAAGGTATTAAGAAGCAGTGGCAAGAACACACAGAAGAACTGTATGAAAAAGATCTTCATGACCCAGATAATCACGATGGTGTGATCACTCACCTAGAGCCAGACATCTTGGAATGTGAAGTCAAGTGGGCCTTAGGAAGCATCACTATGAACAAAGCTAGTGGAAGTGATGGAATCCCAGTTGAGCTACTTAAAATCCTAAAACATGATGCTGTGAAAGTGCTGCTCTCAATATGCCAGCAAATTTGGAAACCTCAGCAGTGGTCATAGGACTGGAAAAGGTCAGCTTTCATTCCAATCCCAAAGAAAGGCAATGGCAAAGAATGCTCAAACTACTGCACAATTGCACTCATTTCACACACTAGCAAAGTAATGCTCAAAATTCTCCAAGCCAGGCTTCAACAGTATGTGAACTGTGAAGTTCCAGATGTTCAAGCTGGTTTGGGAAAAGGCAGAGGAACCAGAGATCAAATTGCCAACATCTGCTGGATCATGGAAAAAGCAAGAGAGTTCCAGAAAATCATCTATTTCTGCTTTATTGCCTATGCCAAAGCCTTTGACTGTGTGGGTCACAATAAACTGTGGAAAATTCTGAAAGAGATGGGAATTCCAGACCAGCTGACCTGCCTCTTGAGAAACCTGTATGCAGATCAAGAAGCAATAGTTAGAACTGGACATGGAACAACAGACTGGTTCCAAATAGAAAAAGGAGTACGTCAAGGCTGTATATTGTCACCCTGCTTATTTAACTTATATGCAGAGTACATCATGAGAAACGCTGGGCTGGATGAAGCACAAGCTGGCATCAAGATTGCCAGGAGAAATGTCAATAACCTCTGTTATGCAGATGACACCACCCTTATGGCAGAAAGTGAAGAGGAACTCAAAAGCCTCTTAATGAAAGTGAAAGAGGAGAGTGACAAAGTTGGCTTAAGCTCAACGTTCAGAAAACTAAGATCATGGCATTCAGTCCCATCACTTCACAGGAAATAGATGGAGAAACAGTGGAAACAGTGACTGACTTTACTTTTCTGGGTTCCAAAATCACTACAGATGGTGATTTCAGTCTTGAAATTAAAAGACACTTACTGCTTGGAAGGAAAGTTATGGCCAATCTAGATAGCATATTGAAGAGCAGAGACATTACTTTGCCAACAAAGGTCCGTCTAGTCAAGGCTATGGTTTTTTCAGTGGTCATGTATGGATGTGAGAGTTGGACTGTGAAGAAAGCTGAGCGCCGAAGAATTGATGCTTTTGAACTGTGGTGTTGGAGAAGACTCTTGAGAGTCTCTTGGACTGCAAGAAGATCCAACCAGTCCATTCTAAAGGAGATCGGTCCTGGGTGTTCATTGGAAGGACTGATGTTGAAGCTGAAACTCCAATACTTTGGCCACCTGATGTGAAGAGCTGACTCATTTGAAAAGACCCTGATGCTGGAAAGATTGAGGGCAGGAGAAGGGGACGACAGAGGATGAAATGATTGGATGGCATCACTGACTCAATGGACATGGGTTTGGGTGGACTCTGGGAGTTTTTGATGGACAGGGAGGCCTGGTGTGCTGTGGTTCATGGGGCTGCAAAGAGTCGGACATGACTGAGCGACTGAATTGAACTGAACAATACCTTTTAATTGAAAATTTCTTTAACAGTACCTTTCTTGACAGTACCAACAACTTAAAATTTATTATCATTGTCTACTATCATTCATGCATTTTACATTCAGTTTAGGAAATCTTGGATTAACCCAAGCTCTCAAGCATTTTCTTCTATATTTTATTTTAAAAGAGCATAATAATTTTAGCTCTTACATTTAGATTTATGGTGCATTTTTGAGTTGAGTTTTGAGTGTGAGTTTTGACTATGATACGAAGCATCAGGTTTGATTTTTTTGCATAGAGTATCAAATTCTTATAGTACCACTTATTAAAAGGACTAGCTTTTCTCCACTGAGTTTCCCCAGCACAACTATTGAATATCAATTGGCTGTACACTTGTGGGCCTATTTCTGACCTCTAGCCTATCAATACTTACACTAACATCATCTTGGTTACTATATCTTTATAGCAAGTTATGATATGAAATAGCAACATAAACCTTCGAACTTTGTTCTTGGTTTTCAATTTTTCTATTCTAGCCTGTCTGTATTTGCATATAGATCTTACAATTAAATTATCAATTAAAAAATCACTAACATTTTAACTGGGATTGTGTTACAACTGTGTAACAATTTGGAGAAAAATGACATCTTTACAGTGTTGAGTCCCTAACCACATGAGCATCGTATACCATTCTATTTAAATCTTTATGTTCTCTGAGCAACATTTTGTATGTTTTGGAATCCAGTTCTTACACAAATTGTGTTAAATTTGACTCTAAGTATTTCATGATTTTGACGCTATCATAAATATTTTCTGAATTTTAGTTTTCAATTGCTCACTGCTGTTATATAGAAATACAATTGATATTTTCCTGGTAACCTTACATCTTCTCACCTACTAAAGTCATCGATTCATTTTAGCGAGCTTCCTTGGTGGCACTAGTGGTAAAGAACCTGCCTACCGATGCAGGAGACATGAGACATGGGTTTGATCAATCCCTGGGTCAGGAAGATCCCTGGAAGAGGACAAGGCAACCCACTCCAGTCTTCCTGCCTGGAGAATCCCATGGACAGAAGGGCCTGGTGGGCTGTACAGTCAGTCCCTAGAGTCACAGGGTCAGACTCCACTGAAGTGACTTAGCATGCACACATGTAGGATTTTTTACACAATCATTTGTCTAATATCTAATGAAGACTAATCACTCCAGTGTCTTCTGGCACCATGTTCTATTTTGAGCTCTTATTATAGGCTCACTCTCTTATTTGCCATGGTCCATCTTGCCATAAAACCTTGTTTTTCTCTTTGAAACTCTCTTTCCTATACTATTTACCAACTGAGTAATCACTCAGTAATTCATGCTTCAGATCTCAGGTCAAATATAACTTCCTCAGGGAAGCTTTCTCTAGGATAATTCTCCATGTTATCCCTTTCATTCAATTATTTTTCATTAATCCAGCCAACAAATATTAAGTACCTACTATTAAATGCCTACTCTGTGCCATGGTTCTTTCATAGTCCATCTGTGTTTCCTAGTACTTATCATTATTACAATTTTATGTTTATCTCCAGGATTATTTGACCACTACTTCTCTCCTGTAGACTGTAAGCTTCAGGAAAACAAGAACCGTGATTGTTTCTGTTCTTCTTTGCTGTCCATGCCCAGCTGAAGGCCGTTAACAAGGCAGGTACTCATTAAATACTTACTGAATAAACAAATGAGCCAAAAGAAAATACATGTCCAGAGATGGAGGAAACATTTTGGAGTAGGGGTGACTTATATAATGTTATTCAACACACTGCACAAAAGCACTGTTCCACTGACTCTGTAACCATAATTTAACTGCTGTATGCATGAAAATGTATCAGAAACATTTTCAACTGTAAATCTAGGGAAGTTCTAGGAGATGGCATTTGGAGGTCGGGGTGCAAACTCTAAGCATGAGGAGTTAAGTTTAAAATTCACAAATGAAACATTTAATTGGATAAAAACAGATGCTGCAACTTCATATTAGATTAAAATAATATTTTGTCAGATGAAAAAAATTTAATCCCATAGACCATTGCTAAGTCATTTCAGTCGTGTCTGACTCTGTGCAACCCCACAGACGGCAGCCCATCAGGCTTCCCCATCCCTGGGATTCTCCAGGCAAGAGCACTGGAATGGGTTGCCATTTCCTTCTCCATAGATCATTAGACCATTAGATCCCCTTAAAATTATACCTATACCTTTTCTAGTTCATGAGTCATTAGGATCTAATTGACCTCAAAACAAACAGGCAAATGCAATAAACTTGAAATGACTTGCTCAACAAGGTCTTGAATTTATAGGAAATAGCTGGGTTTTGTTCTATTTCAGAGAAAATTAAATAAAATAAGCTTAGCTTTGTTTTATCTTTTGAATAATATCCCAATACTTCTGAGTATGAATTCACATGTTTTAATGCAAAACAAGCTACTCTTACATTAAAAAGTTTAATTTGAAAGGCATTATTTTTCAAGTGTCATTAACATGAGCCACACCTGCCATAATTTACTGAGTAGTTTTATCTTTAATTATACATACACTGAATACCTTAATTCAGGTGCAAAAACATCATCACATTCTAATAATGCTTTAAACAAATTTACTTTCATGACATTTATCAAGGATATCTTTAATGGGAAAGGAAAAAGATAAACATGTCTCTCTTAGGAATCCTTTTCTCCTACATGCATCTCAATGTCAACACTTATTACTGCATATAAATGAAGCAAAAGAAAGAGGAAATTGCGTAGGCTTATTAAGCTTGGATAGAGGTACGTTACTATTTTTATCTGACATTTCAATAACAGAATGCCAGTTTAAATGCCACAGAAGTCTGAAAGCAGTGGCTGAGAAAAACATATTGTTTACCTGAAAATCATTGTGTATTTAAAGGCATTATGTTCTTCTTATATATGGGATTAGATGATGTACTTAACATCAGACTGTCATAATCCAGGAACATTTTAAACTAAATTAGATATGAAATCAGTAAGCTATTTTTATCATGAACCATAGATTTCCTTTAAAAATACATTCTACAGGAAAAAAAAAAACATATATATATATACACACACACACACACACACACACACAGTTGAACAGTTCTTAAAAGTTACTCAAGCCAGTGTCCTGAGACGTGCAAAAAGAAATCCTTTGAGTTGAACCACTATCATACCAGGCAATAAACTGTAAAATTCAAATAAGCATTTTAGGAATTCCAAAATATGAATAAGTGTTATTTCATTTCAAGAAAAAAAATATGGGGGTTTTGGTGGAAAAAATCAGAACTTATTGTTTTTATTTGCAATTAAAATGTCAAATGTAAGCATTCACAGGGCACAGAGTGAGTTGAAGAAAACACAGGTGCCTAATTCGCAAACTACAAAAAAAAAAAAAGTATAAAGATGACCATCTGGGGAGAGCTGGCTGACTTAATTTTCCTATGAGCTTACCGTCTGCTCCATATTTTTCTTCCAAACTCCACATTCTGACCTTGAAAATGCATCTGCATGTTCTGCTCTGTGTACCTCCTTCTGAACATAAATGCAGCGAGATGCAATTATGCAGAGGATATTAATACAACAGAAGACATACTGTGTCGCATTTTATTTAATCTTAATTTTCTGAGTTTTTAAAGGTTTTATTTCTGATACTTTTTCAGCCTTTCACAACCATTCTATAAATTGTAAGTACCAACAGCATAGTTCTAGAGAATAAGTGTTTCTTTGAGAGCAGAGGTTCACAAGGAGGCAAACCAAAAGGCAGACCTGTGAGAATGTCAAGGAAAGGAGTCAGAAACCTAGGATAGTACTCCTTATATGGACGTAATGGACAGATGACAAAGCTGAAAAAGAGGAATTTCCAGCTTATCACAATATACCGACTACCCAAGTATGCAGGGGATTTTAACTGACATCCTTCAGGAGTTCTGAAAGAAGCATCACACTTTACTGACATGGGGAATTAATACGCTAAGAATAAAAACAGATTTTACATAGGTTACCTTTCTATATCTCAGTCTAAATACTGAAAATGATGCTTACTTTCCAGTACTTGCAGCCACGTTTTTTCTAAAACTAGTCTTCTGCTGTACCCCACATTATTTTTCTGAAAAAAAAAAAGAAAGAAAGAAAACCTGCAGCTATACTTCTTCAGTATCCCTAATTCATGCTCTAATCATTTCAAGATTATCCTCGTGCACTGTATGCTACATGGTATCTGCACTCCTAAAACTTGTTTCCAGCCTTGAATCAAGCCGTCCAGGTTAAAGCCCTAATTTCATTGTTGATTTACAATATTATATCCATTTCAAGTGTGCTGCATAGTGTGTTGCTACGCTTTTTCATTACAATCATGAAACTATTTCAGACAATAAAAGTATTCTTGGGGGAGAGGAACCCTAATTTACTCTTGGTTGTCTTCCAGCATCTTAAAGTTCACTAGGTGCTAAGCTAAGCTCATCAAAGCTGTGGACCCACATTGTCCCTTTGACTTTTTCCTCTCCCATTTTCACCACCTATTAGTCAATAAAGCATGCCTATCATTCTCTCTTCCTTCTTTTCCATTCTCAAAACTCCTTGTCAACTTCATGTAAGTTCATTCAGATTACAACGGTAATATGATGATAGTCCAAAATTGTCAAACTGTTTCAAAGAACAACAGGGTTTCTGGAATAGAGTTCCATGATCTGCATATTCCATACAACTTGTAGATTCACAAAGTATCTTAAAGGCTACACATTAAAGACACATCTTTCAAGTTTGTTTAGCCTGATGTTTGGGAAACCCAATATTTCCTAATTCATTTTACCATGCAAAGTTTTTCAAAGAGCATCCAATAAAATCTTCCAGTTATGTTTGTAAAACATTCACCTTCCCCATATATTAAATCTTGCAGCCAATTTTCAAACCAATAATATACAGCTCAGATGATTTCACTTCCCTGCTCAAAAGTTTAAAAAATTTTTTTTAAATTTTCCTTGCTCTAGATTACCCATCAAACAAAGCTAAGCGCCTCTCACTGCAACCTACATGTTTAATCTTATCTTTCATGACTTCACTCATCTCTGTAGTTCACCGTATGTCAAGCCTAGGATCTATTGTACTATAACTGCTTATCTTCAAACCAAATAAATGTGTTTCATCAAATAAATGTGTACCATCATTTAGCAATGAATCAACCTTTCACACACAACTCTGATACTATGAACATCTCTTTAAAGACTTAATGGTTTCTCTACTATGCTAAAGAAAAATGTATTTCCTTTCTTGTCTCCATGATTTGAAAAACTATACTCTAGATAAAGTTACCTGCACTGAATATTTTTAGCAAATTAATTTGTCATTATTGCACTGTTTTCCTAAAATAAAGGTGGTATGTGGTGTTTAGCATTAACTAAGCCAGATGGGAAATTGGTAAGTAGATGTGGAATGATCACATTATCTGTGATCACTTCATTTCTTAACCAGTGTCAAAATACATATTCTTATCCAATTTAAAAAAAGTAACATCTTCTGAAAATACTTCTAAACCTTACAATTTTACAATTTTAACAGAAATGGTACTTATTGTTCAAGAAATAATTAGTTGTATATTTGCTTTTGGTCGGGCATCGGTACCAGGCAAAAAGCAGTCAATAAGATATACGTAGTTGTTATCAGTGTGGTTCTTACTATTCTTACAGACACAGGAGATCCAGGTATGCTGAGTATTTTATCTCCTCTTAGCTACTACTATACTATTTCTCTTAAAGCAAAAGTTATCCAAAAAAGTTGTCCATACTGTCACTAATATCTCTCTTCTTATTCTCTCTTGAGCCAATACCAATGAAGCTTTTACCACTATTTCAACCAAGTGTCAGGACCATCAGTGACCTTCACACTGCTAACCACAATGGTCAATTCTCAGACAATGTCTTACTTCACCTGTTATCAATACCATTTCACATAGATAAATCTTTCCATCTTCTCAAAAGATTTCATTTTCTTGGCTTCTGATCACATCTCTCTAGCTTTCCTCCCTGGCTGGTGCTTTCACATCTTCTCAACCTTTAAGTGTTTTAATTACCCAGAGCTGAGTCATCAAACATCACATCTTTGCATCCTCTGTATGGCTTTCAGTTCAGTTGCTCAGTTGTGTCCAACTCTCTGTGACCCCATGGACTGCAGCACACCAGGCTTCCCTGTCCATCACCAACTCCTGAAGCTCACTCAAACTCATGTCCACTGAGTCGGTGATGCCATCCAACCATCTCATCCTCTGTTGGCCCCTTCTCCTCCCGCCTTCAATCTTTCACAGCATCAAGGTCTTTTCAAATGCGCCAGTTCTTCACGTCAGGCGGCCAAAGTATTGGAGTTTCAGCTTCAACATCAGTCCTTCCAATGAATATTCAGGACTGACTTCCTTTAGGATGGACTGGTTGGATCTCCTTGCAGTCCAAGGGACTCTCAAGTCTTCTCCAACACCACAGCTCAAAAGCATCAATTCTTTGGTGCTCAGCTTTCTTTATATAAAGTTCAACTCTCACATCCATACCTGACCACTGGAAAAACCATAGCCTTGACTAGCGGTCCCCAGACAGCTTTAAATACCATCTGCTGCTGCTGCTGCTGCTAAGTCGCTTCAGTCGTGTCCGACTCTGTGCGACCCCATGGACAGTAGCCCACCAGGCTCCCCCGTCCCTGGGATTCTCAAGGCAAAATACCATTTATATGTTGATAATTCCCATATTTGTATCTCCATCCTGGCCTCTTCTCTTGAGCTCCAGAGTTTTATATACATCTGCCAATTCAAACTAAAAACCCTACCGCCTGTAGCTTTATCATCTTAAGAATAAAAGTCAAAGTCCTCAAAACAGCAGGCGTCAGGCCCCGCGGGGCGGAGGGCCCGTGGGCTCCCTCAGGCCCCGCGGGGCGGAGGGCCCGTGGCCTCCCTGCAGCGCTGGCTCCGGGGCTCGTCCACACCACAGTCTAACCTGAGGGGGCCGGACGGCCCTCAGCGGCCGCAGTCACCCCGCATGGCGGCGGGTTACCTACAGCACCTGCGTGCTGACCGGGCGGCCTGGGACCCTGCCCCGACCGCGCTGGCAGCTCTGAAAACTGCTGCGTGCAGACCTTCTGCCGCGGGGGCTGGGCTGGGCTGGGCCAACCAAACTGTCCCTCAAACAGATGGGCGCCACCAGGCTAGGCCCGGGGCCCCAGGCCGATGCGAAGGCCCTCTGGTCTGTGCGCGGGCCCACCGGCCGGGAGGCTAGGCCTGCCGGCGCCGAGCATCCCGGCTCCCAGCCTCGGGCCGCACTTCCGGGAGCGGCCTGGCGCCGCCTCGTGGCTGCTCCGGAGGCTGCAGCTGGCTTTCCGAGGACTCCCCACGCAGAAGCCACAACCTGCGCCTTCCCCCTCCGCCCTGCCCGTCTCAGACCTAAGTGTGACAACTAAAACGACACCACTTGTGCGCGCGCGAGCTCGTGCTCAGTCGTGTCCGACTCTTTGCGACGCCATGGGCTGTGACCCGCCAGCCCTGGAGTGGGTTGCCATTTCCTCCTCCAGGGCATCTTTCCCGCACCAAGATGGAACCCAGGTCTCTTGCATTACAAGCAGATTCTTTACCATCTGAGTCACCAGGGAAGCCCCCCCCCCCCCCGCCGCCCCCCCCCAAAAAAAAAACCTGGAGACCCAAAAGTCTCTTTATCTTCATCGCCTTCTACCCTTCCCGTTGTTGACTCTGCCCCAGGCATACCAGGCCTCAGTGCTTTTCCTAAAATACTTTCAGAACATTATTCATTCAAGGCCTTTACCCTTGCCGTTTCCCCTGGGCTACTTTTCTCCATTTATCCTCAGGGAAAACTCCTAATGTACTAATATCTAATGCAGGAGGACTTCGCCGGATCTACCCCTACTTTCCTTGCCCTATGTTTCTTCAGATGACTTAAAATTATAGAAAGTATTGAGCTTCCCTGGTGGCTCAGATGGTAAAGCGTCTGTCTACAATGCAGGAGACCCAGGTTCGATCCCTGGGTTGGGAAGATCTCCTGGAGAAGGAAACGGCGACCCACTCCAGTACTCTTGCCTGGAGAATCCCACAGACGGAGGAGCCTGGTAAGCTACAGTCCATGGGGTCGCAAAGAGTCAGACACGACTGAGCGACTTCACTATTCACTATGTACTCACTTGTTTGTCTTGTTCGCCCTCCACCCTCACCTCACTAGAATATATGCTTCACAAGAGTTGAAATTATGTCTGTGTTCACTGCTGTATCCCCAGGACCTAGAACAGGAGTTAAGGCTTAGTAGGCACTCAAGAAATACTGGAGTGAGTATCTGAGTGAATTTACAAAAGAAGGGCTCCCCAGATACCTCAAATGTAAAGAATCCTCCTGCCAATGCAGGCGATTCAATAGACGCAGGTTCAATTCCTGGGTCGGAAAGATCCCCTGGAGGAGGAAATGGCAACCCACTCCAGTATTCTTGCCTGGAAAAGCCCATGGACAGAGGAGCCTGAAAGGCTACAGCCCATGGGGCCACAAGGAGTCAGACACAACTGAGCGACTGAACACACACACACAAAAGGGCCATAAACTGCTAAGGAAGCATACAACAGAGGGAACCAAACGAGTCTTAGAGAACAAGAAAAGACTCTTTGCGGAATCTGAAACCCAAATGCTAAAAAGGCAAGTAGGAATTTGCCAAGAAAAGGGAGGAAGAAAAAGGGAAAGTTTCTCCCCACAAAGAGAATAGTGCTAAGGCTCTGAGTTTGTTTATTCAACAAACATTCATTAAACACCTGCAATGTGCCAGGCTGTGTTCTAGGCATTTGGGACACACATAGGAAAAAAGGAAAGGTCACCCACAAATTATTTTTTGGCATATGGTCAGTTCGTAAAATTAAGAACATATTAAGATATATTTAAAATGTTGGAAAATGATAAGCCACCAAAGAGTTTAATGCAAAGAGTGACATGATCACTTTCACATTTCAGAAAATCAAAACTAAACATAAAGCTTACCCCCAGTTCCTGGCTGTTTTGATACTTAACTAACAATAGCTTCCATTCAGGTTCCACAGTCATTTCTAATATAAGCCTATAGTATGAGATAAAGCAAAACAGGGCTAATTTTCCTATATGTAAATTGTTTAAATGGTCTCATAAATGGAAGTGCTCAAGTTTTTCAAAACTTTAATATAATTTAATGTCATTTTATTTTTTAAAAGTCTTCTTTCTTAGCATACTTACTATTTTTCAGTGTTCTCTCCTTGTAAGTTCTATTTTTTAGCGTGCACTTTAAAATCATTATAAATATGTTTACGGCCTCTTGCTGATTTCTTCTACATTTCTCATTCTTCTCTATGAATTTCTGTTCCTTCTGCACAAAACACAGAACTCACTCACCCCCTAACTTGTCAGCACTGACTCACTCCTACTTTGTCCTCCTCATTTGTTTCTAATGTTTATTTGTGAACTCCCATTTGGCAGGGATTATTTCTTCTATGAGAAACCAGTGTGACTGGATGTTTCTTAAGAGTGCTTTCATTTTACTTCCTCTAGTCTGTCCTAGGCTTAGATTCATTTTATCTAAGTTCCTTGAGAGAAAGTGTTCTGAACTAACTCAGTGGTATATATTCAGACTCCAAGCTAAGTAATACAGTTTAGGATACGGGTATAGTGAAAATTTAACATATTCCCTCCAGTACCTGCTTTGCCCCTAGCCATGGGGCTTATTTCTCAGTCTGTGACCACTTGGCATCCACTTCATCTCCCTCTGTCCTCATCCGCCAAGATGTCAGCTTGATATCACTGCCTTTCCAGCCTTCGCTTCCCCTTTCATTCCTGGCACCTGGAGATTACGCTTTCTCACTTGCAATCCAAACTATAGAGAGTTTTTTAATTGTTAGATTTTTATCTGGCACATCTTGATGTTTGTAATGGGAGAGGTTCTGTGTTAGCTCAGTCTGCCATACTACAGATTCACTCAAATTAGTCTCTAAATAGAACTTTAATTTGAAATGTGAGCAACAACATAAAGACAGTCTGCCTAACCAAATAGTTGCTCAGATGAGCAAATAAATACCAAATATTAACCAGGCTGCAAAAATGCTTTCAAAGTCTGTCTCCCCAACTGGGAATACACTTTCTTACTCAATTAGGTTAGTGTGAATTACAGCTCACATAAGGATGAGTTAACTTTGCACAACAGTAATAGTAAAAGGTATAGAAACCCATCCAAGCAGAGAGGGAAGGTGAGCCAGGCTCACAACAGCACGGCAGGAGAGACACTAGGTGCCATACAAGTGGGGAAAGACAATTAGCTAAAATGTTTAGCTGACTGAGGAAAGTCCAAACATGAGCTAACATGACAGTATAAAACCTGTGGGAGTGGCAAATAATTCCAGACCTTCTTTTTTTCAAGATTTTTTTTTTAATGTGGGGCATTTTTCAAGTCTTTATTGAATTTGTTACAATAATATTTCTATTTTATGTTTTGGTTTTTTGGCTGTGAGGCATGTGGGATCTTAGGTCCCTGACCAGGGATCAAACTGGCAACCCCCGCTTTGGAAGGCAAAATCTCAACCATGGGACCACCAGGGAAGTCTCTCACATGCTTTTTTCACAAACTTTTACTATGAGCTGATGAGAAAGAATGGATCACAGTTAAGAGTAAAAGTAAAAACCCATGACAGCTAGGAGACAGATAAAACACTTCTACCCCAAGGTGGGGGCTTCCCAGGTGGCTCAGTGATAAAGAATCCTCCTGCCAATGCAGGATATCCGGGTTCGATCCCTGGGTCGGGAGGATCCCCTGAAGGAGGAAATGGTGACCCACTCCAGTATTCTTGCCTGGGAAATCCCATGGACAGAGGAGCCTGGCAGGCTATAGTTCATGGGGTCTCAAGGAGTTGGACACAGCTGAGCACGCACACATGCACCCACCCCAGGGTGGAGTGAGAAGGAGGCAGAAGAGTGCTAACTCTGCGGTCTAATCCCGGTATTATTAGCAGTCCTCTACCACTGAAGAAGGGACAGGGAACTCTCCCACCAAGACCCTCCAAGGATGAGGGAAAGGTTTAGTCTGGTAGACCAGGGAGAGACAGGATCACTGAGAAAGCCCATTCCTGAAACTCAGGAACAGGGTCTTCCTGAGACCAAGGCCGGGCTGGGACAACAGAGAAGCTCCTTTGTCCCCCACCCTCCCACCACCAGGCTAGCAAGTACCAAGAATCAAGCAACAGTAGTCTACCTCTGGGGGACTGGAGAGAGCAAAGAGCAAGAGGCCACTATATTTTTACAAAAACTTCATTTTCCAGAGAACATTTGCTGTACCCAGAAAAGAGAAGGAAATAAATCCTGTATTTTCAGGTGAAAAGGGGCTTAAAAATTAACAATTTTGGCCTAAAGGAGTAATTTTCAGTTAGCTCACAGGAGGTTTGCTTAGGTGCTAGATAAATACGGCATAGCTTGGGCCACTGAAACACATGTTAAAACCCCAAGGCATTTAGTTTAATGATCATGGGAAAGCATAGTGTGTTTATACCCTTCAGGATATTTAGAGCCAATCTTGAAGGAAGAAAAAGAAGTCACAATTTTTCTTTTTGTGCCTGAAAAGTCAGGTTGTGCTGGACTTGTTCCACTTAAAGGAAAAGATTGTAAGGAAAGGGACCTGGGGCCCTGTTATCACTTTTTCAGCTCCCTCTGTGAGCCTGTCAACACTCCAAGTCTGTGAAGAAGTTTCACCTGTGCAGGACAGATCACTGAAAGAAAATCCGAATGTCACAGTCATTATCTCTTGGTTCATCGGCACAGCATGGAAAGAAGGACCAGAATGTGGCTAGTACTTTCTTATAATTTCATTGGCATTCTCATCTTTTGTACTAAGAAAGTAGTAAACATGATTAATAGTAAGCACAACTGTGTATGAAACACTTGCTCTTTTCAAATAATTACGCTAGACTTTTGAAATATATCACAATTAGTCTTTACCAACATTAGTATATGTCCCTTCTGTAAGCTTTGACTTTCCCTTCTGTCTGGACAACGGACTCTCCTGGTGGTACCTCCTACGTGTCTGTCTGCTCTCTGAAGCCTCTGCAAGCACCTCTGTGCCTGCCATGCCTTACAAGTTCAAGTTCCCCAAGGCTTGTTACAGACCCTGTTATAGACCCGTGCACTTGCTCTCTGCAGTGTACATAGTCATTAAGCTCAAGGCCTCAGTATCAACCAGCCTGAGTTCCAATCCCTTTATTTAGCTTCTTTCTGCCTCAATTCCTACATCTTCAAAATACTAATAGCACCGACACCAGAGATTTGTTTTCAGGCCTAATTGAAATGAAATATGAAAACCTCTAAGCACAATGCCTGGTGTGAAGTAAATACTCAACATGTGTGAGTTGTTGCTAAAATACTCAAACTATGTTATCATAAATTACCTGATAATGTCTGTCTTCCCTGGGCTGTACACTCTGCCCCTAGCCTTGGACTCACTGGCACATGCCAGATTCTCCTCCTGTCTTGCATGGCTAAGCGAGGGAAGAACCAAAGGAATGCATCATCATACAAAGTGGGCATCACTATTGCTATATTAAGGATGAAAGAAATAGAATGTGGAGAAAGTAAACAGTATTCTAAACTCCCACAGATAGTAAGTGGCAGAACTGCAATTCAAATCCATATGTGTCTAAATCTGAAGCTTGTGCACTTTACATTTATTGCACTGGGGAAAATCCATGCCCTGGGGAGAAGGGGGTGGGGAATAATCAATCAGTATTGAGCAGCTTATTTAATAGTATGAACTTGGCGGTGTTCTAAGCACTTAAATACATTTTCTCACTTTTACAGTAAATTTAGGAGTTCTAAGCACTTAAATACATTTTCTCACTTTTACAGTAAATTTAGGAGGAAGACACTACTATTATTTGCAACTTTATAGATGAAAAGGAAAGGAAAGAGAGAAGATTTTAACAGGCTAAGGTTACAGACCAAAGGAAGGGGCAGGTATAGGTAGGATTTGGACCCAGATGTCTGGATCTAGCGCTCACGCCCATGACTGGCACCTGTATGCCTCTCTCAGCATCATGGGATGCTTCACAATTAAACAGCACTAAACAAGAGTCAGAGAGTCACTCTTGGTTATATATTGCAGAGTCAACTGTTTAATTATTTATTTTTTAACTTTTTAAAAATAGCTGATTGGAGTACAGCTAATGTGTTGATAGGTTCAGGTGAACAGCAAAGGGACTCGCCCATACATGTACATATATTCATTCTCCTCCAAAGTCCCCTCCCATCCAGGCTGTCACATACTACTGAGCAGAGTTTCATGGGCTATACAGTAGGACCTTGTTGGTTATCCATTTTAAACACAGCACTGCATACCTGTCCATCCCAAACTTCCTAACTATCCCTTCATCCCACTCTTCTCCCCTGGAAACCATAAGTTTGTTCTCTGAGTCTGTGAATCTGTTTTTGTTTTGTAGCTAAGTGCATTTGAATCATTTCTTTTGAGTTTCTGCATATAAGGGCTGTCATACGATTCTTCTCCTTCTCTATCTGACTGACGTCACTCAGTATGAGGATCTCACGGTCCATCCATGTTAGTACTCTTCTGATATCTGAAGATAAATAGAATAAAATAAAACCCCCACACATCTACATAAATTCTGGTCCATGTCCTTAACAATTACTGAATCTTAAAAGTCCATCTATAACAACTTTTCCAATTTGTCATTCAACTTTTGCCTGTACTTTTCCAGTAATCCAGTAATAGGATGTTCATGAATTCCCGGAAGGCACCTGTTCTAATTTTAAACAGAATAAATGCAGGAAATTTTTTCTTGAATAAAAATTCTGTCATCTTGTATCCTTTGGTAACTTACCTAGGTTTATCCCCTGAAGCTAGGCGGTATTTGAATGAAAAAAATAATAATTTATTCAGCACACCTTTGAGCACTTATCTCTCAGGCACTGTGATAGGCAATGCATACACAAAGATGCATATGAATAACTTATGCTGCTAGGGTGACAGTAATGTAAATCAAATTTTTCTATATTGTGTAGTACAGTTATGAAAAAATAATGTTACAGAAGCATCAAGAAAGAAGTGATTTGGGGAAAGAGGTAGCTGAAAAATTAGTAACTGTACAGGAAACTTTTTATTGTGACCTCCAGGCATCTCTAAGTGCTTCTTGCTTCTACAGAATACCAAAATAAACATGGTCTCTGCCTCTTAAGTGAATAATGCAAAGAAATAAGCAAAACAATGGAATGGGAAAGACTAGTTGTCTCTTCAAGAAAATTAGAGATACTAAGGGAACATTTCATGCAAAAATGGGTACAATAAAGGAAAGAAATGGTAAGGACCTAACAGAAGTAGAAGAGATTAAGAAGAGGTGGCAAGACTACACAGGAGTACTGTGCAAAAAAGTCTTAATGACCCAGACAACCACGATGGTGTGTTCACTCACCTAGAGTCAGACATCCTGGAGTATGAGGTCAAGTGGGCCTTAGGAAGCATCACTACGAACAAAAATAGTGGAGGTGCTAGAATACCAGCTGAGCTATTTCAAATCTTAAAAGATGATGCTGTGAAAGTGTTGCACTCAGTATGCCAACAAATTTGGAAAACTCAGCAGGACTGGAAAAGGTCAGTTTTCATTCCAATCCCAAAGAAGGGCAATGCCAAAAAATGTACAAACCACCATACAATTGTATTCATTTCCCATGCTAGCAAGGTAATACTCAGAATCCTTCAGGCTGGGCTTCAACAATATGTGAACTGAGAACTTCCAGATGTACAAGCTGGATTCAGATGAGGCAGAGGAACCAGAGATCAAATTGGCAACATCTGTTGGATCATATAAAAAGCAAGAAAATTCCAGAAAAACATCCACCACTAAAGTCTTTAACTGCGTGGATCACAACAAACTGTGGAAAAGTCTTAAAGAGATGGAAATACCAGACCACCTTATCTGCCTCCTGAGAAACCTGCATGCAGGTCAAGAAGCGAGAGTCAGAATCAGACATGGAACAACAGACTGGTTCCAAATAGGAAAAGGAGTACGTCAGGACTGTATATTGTCACCCTGCTTATTTAACTTATATGCAGAGTACAAAATGCAAAATGCTGGGCTGGATGAAGCATAAGCTGGAATCAAGATTGCCAGGAGAAATATCAATAAGCTCAGAAATGTAGATGATACCACCCTTATGGCAGAAAGGGAAGAGGAACTAAAGAGCTTCTTGATGAATGTGAAAGTGAAAAAGCTGGCTTAAAACTCAACATTCAAAAAATGAAGGTCATGGCATCCAGTCCCATTGCTTCATGGCAAATAGGGAAAAAATGGAAACAGTGACAGATTATTTTCTTAAAATCACTGTGGACAGTGACGGCAGCCATGAAAAGAAAAGATGCTTGCTCCTTGGAAGAAAAGCTGTGACAATCTAGACAGCATATTAGAAAATAGAGACATCACTTTTCCAACAAAGGTCCATATAGTCAAAGCTATGGTTTTTCCAATAGTCATATACAGATGTGAGAGTTGGACCATAAAGAAGGTTGAGTGCTGAAGAATTGATGCTTTTGAAATACTATGGCACTGAAGAAGACTCTTGAGAGTCCCTTGGACAGTGAGGAGATCAAACCTGTCAATCCTAAAGGAAATCAACCCTGAATATTCATTGGAAGGACTGATGCTGAAGCTGCAACTCCAATACCTTGGCCACCTGATGAGAAGAGCCACCTCATTGTAAATAAGACCTTGATGCTTGGAAAGACTGAGGGCATGAGGAGAAAGGGGTGACAGAGGATGGGATGGCTGGATGGCATCACTGACTCAATGGACATGAGTTTGCACAAACTCCAGGAGATAGCATGGAGAACCATCCACGGACAGGGAAGCCTGGCATGTTATAGTCCATGGGGTCACAAAGATTAGGAAATGACTCAGCAACTGAACAACAACTGCCTCTTGGTACTGTATGCTTGAAGATAACAAACCTTATCTGGCCCTGTCTCCTGGCAATATGGCAGGAGTACAATGGACCCTCCATATTTGGGGGTTCAGCGTCTGCAGATTCAGCTGGGTTGAATCACAGATGAGTTGCTTGAATCTTGGGATGCAGAACATAAAGGCCTAGGGATACAAATGATCAACTGTACCACACCTTTTTATATAAGGGACTAGAGCATCCAAGGATTTTGTTATCTGCAGGTAGTCCTGGAACCAATGCCCTGCGGATATCAAAGGATGCCTTTCTGGACTTTGAGGACTCAGAAAAAATAACTATCATTGTTAAATAGTTCCCATGTGTCAGGCCTGTTTCAAGTATTTTGCACATATTAACTCATTTAAAGTCCATCTAACTTGAGTTTAAATATTATTGCCATTTGTAATTCCCATTATTCTATCCTCTTCCCTTCTTTTGGTGAAAGATGATTCTTGGATAGAAAAAAAAAAAAAGATCATACCGAAATTTCGTTAACTATCACCACAATAAGCAAGTAAACAAAAATAGCAGAACCAGTTGGACTTGAAATAGCTACTGTGCTTCTAGAGGAACTTACCACCAGTTTAATTTAGAAGCCTTTGTTTTCCAAGATAGATACTATCTGAGTATAACTTCAGTGTAAGTTTCAATTCAGCATAACTTTTTTCAAGTAGTCTTTGGGCATATTTACTTTTAATAGGCAAATCTTCAAATTCAGCTAGCACATTGAATAGAAGTGAAGTCTCTCAGTCGTGTCCGACTCTTTGTGACCCCATGGGCTGTAGCCTGCCAGGCTCCTCTGTCCATGGGATTTTCCAGGCAATAGTCCTGGAGTGGATTGCCATTTCCTTCTCCAGGGGATCTTCCCAACCCAGAGATGGAACCCTGGTCTCCCATATTGTGTACACACACACACACACACACACACACACACACACACCCAAAGTGATTAAGTATGGTAGCTACCACTTTTACATTATTACAGGTTGGAAGGCTTTTTTTTTTAGCATTAAGAATGACTCTAAAATAGCTAGTCCAACTAAGTCAATTTCATTCATCCATTTATTCAATCGATCAATATGAAGAGTACACCAACCATGTACCAGATGATGCATTGAGCTCTATGCAAACAAATTCAGGATAGTCTCTGACCTAATGAAGACTGCATCCTAACAGACAGGTGTCAGAACTAAGTAAAGAGCTTTCAAGAGAAAGCTTATAATAGTACCCCTAAAACTCAGTATATATCTTCCAATTTGATACTGCTCTCCAAATATTCTCTCCCTGTTGCTGCTGCTAAGTCACTTCAGTCATGTCCGACTCTGTGTGACCCCATAGATGGTAGCCCACCAGGCTCCCCCGTCCCTGGGATTCTCCAGGCGAGAACACTGGAGTGGGTTGCCATTTCCTTCTCCAATGCATAAAAGTGAAACGTGAAAGTGAAGTCGCTCAGTTGTGTCTGACTCTTAGCGACCCCATGGAATGCAGCCCACCAGGCTCCTCCGTCCATGGGATTTTCCAGGCAAGAGTACTGGAGTGGGGTGCCATTGCCTTCTCCTATTCCCTAATAAATAGCTAAACTCTACCTAGCAATTCTGAAAAAGTACTCCAAAAGCAAAAGCATTACTTTCATAAATGACGAGAGGGCACCAAATACAGCTCAGAGCTTAGATGGCTGACATAGGAAACTAGAAGGTATTCACCACATTTCTGTTTCTTTTTCTGGAAGCTCAATCCTTAATTTTTCAATTTCAATTTTAAAGTGGTGTGTAAAACTCTCATTAAATGGAAAATACCTTTTTCAATAATCAAGACTTTTTAGAAATTTTGGTTCCTTCTCTTTCCAACTTTTCATATCAGACAAAGAGAAAAGAGGAATATGACACAATTCTGATTCCTGGAAAATATTCTCTAAGTATAGTGCAAAAATGGCAACCCACTCCATTGTTCTTGTCTGGAGAATCCCAGGGACGTTGGAGCCTGGCGGGCTGCCCTCTATGGGGTTGCACAGAGTCGGACACGACTGAAGTGACTTAGCAGTAGCAGCAGCATAGTGCGAAAAGAAACTCGAATATTGATTTCCAAAGAAAATTCAATACAAGTATATTTTTTAAGTGATTAGTGAAGCTTATGGAAAACATGAGAAAGAATGCAAATACTTAATGTTTGTAGACTAAAATATACCTGGCTGTAAAAATATACCTGTAAAAATATTTTAGGACAAGAGTCAGAAAATACAGTTAAACTCTCTTTCTGTCCTCCCCACCACAACTATCAGGGCATACAACCTTAAAACAACATAAAGACTGGTTTAATTTTTACTTTCCTTCTTCCTTAATCTCTCCTCATACTAAATAAATAAAAACAAAGAGAGACAGAGAAGAGGAAAGTCCACTGGACTGTGAACAAAAGGAATTTTCAGGCAAATACAAGTTTTATATAAACTGGTGTATACAGCTGATTAGAAAAGCTATAGGTTGCCCAAGGCTTGAATTGGGAAATACATAAAGTAATAAACTCTGCTTGCCTTGGAAAGGGAAAAGGGAAGAGAGAAAAAGTTTAATGTATCACAAATTTTATGAAAAGTGTGGCACTCATGGGATTTTCATTTGCAGTCAACTTTTGCACTCATTTCTTTTGCATAAGGTTGAAACCCACAAAATAAAAGCTCTTGGTTTTCTATTAGAATTTTTAAAGGGCAAAAGTTTTACTTTCTTAAAGAAAAAACACATCAAAATTTGGTTAATCAATGTTTTAGATTACAACTTATTTTAAAATTCAAGAAATCAAGATTTACATTTACATTTTTGCAAGGTATCCAAGTTGAATTTAACTCACAGAAAAGTTTGGTAGCTGTGACACCAGGATTTTATTTTATACGGGTGCCTAAATGCAGACTGTAAACTATTGATCATGTTATAAGTAAGGTCTCAAGTATTGAATATTACACAACTTCAATTACTTTTGGAAATTATTTTAATTATCCATTTTTTCTCCAAGAGTTGATTTTGTGAGTCTTCTTTATAAGTCATGTAAAGACTTCCTTATAAGTCATGATTTAAAAAAAAATTCTGCTTAAAAATAAGGGTAAAAAGATAAGCTGAAGTAAAATTTTGAAGAGTTCCATTATATTATCTTTTCTGACCTTGAGATGGAAAGTGAAGGAGAGTTAGAGCTACTGGACTTAAGAAAAGTGCCTGAATCCATGCAATTTTTAAGACAGTGAAGTATTCCTATGTTCTTTGCTATGATGGTATTAAGTACATGGATTGGACACAGCTTTATTCCCTTGACTTTAGCTGAAGGTCATTCCTGATGTAGAGATTAAGATCTGGGCAAAGGTGTAGGAATTGCACTGGACATTTCATATTCTGGAAGAGACTGTTCACACTAATCTCATTAGCAGCATCTTCTCTGCCACAAGGGTAAATTACAGCTACTACTTTCTACATCACAGTCTAATATAAAATATTAGACTGAAAATGAATATATCTCATCACCACTTGGGTTCCACATGTAAATCTACACATAGTGACATGCACACTATAATGTTCAGGATATCTTTGAAAATCTAATTATAATATACAGTGCTTCGGAGAAGGCAATGGCACCCCACTCCAGTACTCTTGCCTGGAGAATCCCCTGGACGGAGGAGCCTGGTGGGCTGCAGTCCACGGGGTCGTGAACAGTCGGACATGACTGAGTAACTTCACTTTTCACTTTCCACTTTCATGCATTGGAGAAGGAAATGGCAGCCCACTCCAGTGTTCTTGCCTGGAGAATCCCAGGGATGGGGGAGCCTGGTGGGCTGCTGTCTATGGGGTCGCACAGAGTCGGACACGACTGAAGTGACTTAGCATAGCATAGCATTAGTCTAGCAATAAGAAGCAACCAGTGGCTCTATAGATTTTCTTGGTATACTTATAACCAAATGCCTACTCCAAATACATACTTAGTGTTGTTATTTCTTGGTGGTTTTTCTTCCCAGTCATTTGCTTGGTTATGAATGTACTCATAGGAGGGTGGTCAAGTTGCAGATGTGGAATTGCTCTTTCATGTATTCTTCGCTCTATTCATAATGTTTTTCCTAAGGGTCTTATTAACACATCAGAACTCAGATTAGATTTTACTTTCTCAGTGAGCCATCTAACTAGGTCCTTCCTCATTATTCTCTATCTTTGTGTCATGTTCATTGTTTTCTGAGCATCTCATATTTTCAGCTAACCTAAAATCCTAATTATAAATTACATCATCTGGCCCCTGGCCAGTTCACAAACCCTTTGCTGGGTTTTCTTTGGGCTTTTTGCCACTCTTCCCTGTGCTCACATTTTCATACTGACTTTCTTGATGCTCCCAGGACGCATGCATGAGGTCCTTCTCTCGAGCACATTCCTCCAGATATCTGTCAATTTTGCTTCTTTACTTTCCTCAGGTCTCTCCTCCCATGGCACCAATTCTTGACTATCAAGTTTCAAGTAGTACCACATCCCTCTCTTTGATCCAGTCTTAGTTTTTCTCACTAGCACTCATATTCCTATGTCTTCAGTGTGTGGCTCTCATTGGTAAGTCAACTCTAGTAGCCTTTATCTACTTTGTTCATTAGGACCACCACATTACTTAAAACAGTGCTTTCCAAAAGGCTGACACTCAGTACTTAGTTGTGGAATGAATGAATTTCTTACTTATGTTTCCGTGACTAGATTCTTAAGGACCATAAAAGCAGAAACTTTGTCTCTGGCATTCCTGTAACATCTTGTATACGGAAGGTGATAAATGAATATTTATTCAATGAATGAATGATTTACATGAGCATGTGTGTGTGTGTTAAATCTCTTTCCCTCCTTAGATTCTAACGACCATGAAGACCATGCGGTAGTCTGTTTAGCTCACCAATATGCAGCAATCCCACAGTAGGGTCTGATTTGCTGTTAGCACTCAATAAGTAATCCTAAGGACAGGGACAAGGGGGAACAGGAACTTACTATGACCAAAGCCACCAAGAGGCCCCCACAGAGTTAATCTGAGGTCTTAGCTGCAGAAGGAAAAGAGTTTAGGATATACACAGAGCAGTGAAAATGTGAAGCCACCCTGTCTGCCCTTTCAGGGGCCAACCAGGTTCCGGCAAAGGCTTGCTTCCTGGACAAGACCCAGGAAGCTAGTGCAGACTACTGAGCTTTACTTTCAGATGATATCTTTGGAATTCTGGGGGTATTCCATCTTAATTTCAAGCTCTAGCTGTGATCTGATTGCTTAAAATTGCTGCCCTAAAGATTCCAGATGAATCCGTGGATAATACCAAAGGGCATCAAACAAGAAAAGTTAGATTTTAGCATAAAATCTCCCACTGACTAGCAGAGTAACCTTGAAAACATCTATTATTGCTCCTTTTCCTGTTTTTCACTTGAAAAATGAAGATGCTAGTAAAGAACCTGCAGAATACGCATGGATTATGTATTCAGGTTTGCTTGATAAGATGCCTGGGAAGGGGGCTTTATAAGGCATCTTCTCTTTCTCTCCTTCGCCCACCTTTCATGACCCTCCTTGCTCAATAATCACAGCTCGGTGAGCTATGGTTGCTGATGGAAATCTGTCAAGAGCATAGGAGGAAAGAAAGCTTAAGAATCATTGGCCTGTGTTCCCTGCCTTTCTTCCCAGGGTTAAAATGTTGTGAATCTATGAGCTGTACTTTTCTGTTCACTATGAAACCCCTGTATTTTAACAGTCCTTAAGTTGTTGCAATCCTTTAGTTCACGTACATTTTTTTTTTTTCCTACTGTGATCAGGGACTATGGAAGGCTTTGAGAATACAGAGATGAATTTAGAAATGGTCCCTTCCCTCAGGGAGTTCCGTTTGAAAGGAGATAGATGCAACAGTTTGAGAAATGTTTCGATGAGGCCAAAGTAGTGGGTGACCTCAGAGCACGTCAAAGAACACCCGGAAGAGGTGGGCAAGGAAGTCATCTGTGAAATCCTCCAGCAGGCGACCAGAAACTGAGTCCCAATTTTAATTCACCAAATTCTAGGCTCTTAGATTTGCACATCGTCTGAATCGTTCACTCCAAACTCCTTGTGTGCCAAAAAGGAAAACTGCTCCCCAAAGAGGCTGACCAACTCCTCCAAAGTAAGTATCAGAGTTACGCCCAGGAACCAGATAAGTACTATCTTTTCAGAGATTTATTTTACCTTTTGTAGGAAATTTCTCATCAGTTTATTTCATCAATTTTATGATATAGTTAACAAATTAATCATATTTTAACAACTTAGAGGGGAAATTATGCATACGTATTGACTTCATACACAGTAATGATGTCAATAACCCACCATCCATAAATTACAAGACCTCAAAGTAAGCTGCTGGTGAATTTATTCAGATACATTCAGTCTCACCCAACTTGCCTCTTGAGCTACTGAAATCACAACTGGGAAGGACAGGGACAAGTCTGGCTGTGAACAAGAACAAACTTTAAGAACAGATCTTCATCTGATTGCACTTCCTCTCCACAATTGATCAGGCATTTCAGGTAAGCCCTTCAAAGTGAAATGTTTTTAGTAGTAGTAGTATATAAAATTGCTCAGGTATGCAATTTTCTTGGAGTTTGCTTGCTTTTTTTTTTTTTTTTTTCTTTCTTTCCTAATGTAGTCGTTTTGCTTGGGATGTTTAAAGACGGTGATATAGGAATGGGACAATATAAGATCTCATTACATTAAAACAGAAATACTTGGGAGTCCATAATTTCTAATAGCTTGCCATCTGTTAGGTTCTTAGAGGCAATGGATTTATCCTGCTTAGTGGAGATGATGATACTGGGGAGAAATTATGCAATGGATTTCTGAACTCCTTAACTATATTATTAATTTACTAGCTGGCAAACCAGCATTTCCCAACATAAAATCAATTATTTTTTGTCTTTCAACTCATACCCTGAGTCAGGTTGCTATGGGCACCACATAACATTTCTTCTGGCGCCAACAGATTGCGTTAGTCACCCCACAATCTCTCCAAATTAAAAAACCTCCCTAACTTTGCACTGGCTTTTTCACTGTACTCGCAGCACGATGCTCTTTTGCCTTGCCCCACAGTCCGGTTTAATCCTCAGAAAGAATATTTTTAGAGGCACATCGGACTGAATCATTTTCATCTAAGCACTCCATTTCCAAATGGCCGCACAGGGTCCTAAATCCGGACGCTGCGGACCAGGACGAGCAGGTGTCCTCCGCAGCAGAGTCGTGGGACTGCGGAGCATTCACAACTGGACGTCGGAAAGCCAGAAAGAAAAGTCGAACAGGCAAGGACAGGTATAACCCCGCACCCGTGTGCGGGAGAGGCCGCAATCGCAGCGAAGGATTCCATCCTTGGGCTTGGGGAGGTCCTAGAAAGGAAGCAAACGCTGCTTTCCCAGTCAAGTCAGAAAGCAGGAGGCACAGGGTCGCAGGTCAGAAGTTGAATTGCAACCCAGCCTGCGCTACGTCCCAGCGCCTTCCGCAGCCCGGGTATCGCCGTGGCACCGGGCTGGGAGAGAACAAGGCTGGCTGGGGCAGGAGAAACTGTGAGTTGCCACGGCCGGAGAGCCGCCCCCGGCGAGGGCAGACGCGACCCCCGCCGCCTTCCGAGCGCGGAGCCGGGAGAGCGGGGCGCGGCTGCCGCGACGCTGCGCCCCCGGCCCGGCCCCGCTGCCACGCTTCGCTTCGCCCTTTCTACGGACGGCAGCTCCCAGCCGCCGCAGCCCAGCCGCCGTACGCCCCGGCACCGGCCGCCCAGGGGTACGCCTGGCCCGCTCTCGGGAGGCTGCCGGGGTGTCGGCAGCCGGACCGACCCTCGCCCCCCGGCGCCGGGACAAACTTCCTTCGTCCTGGGCCCCCAGCCGCGCAGGCTGCCAGGCGGCTCCCTCTGCAGGCTTCCCGGGGCACCGGCTGCAGGCGCCCTAGCCCGGCAATGCGAGCTTTCCTCCCTGCCCCTCTCCAACCCCGAGCCCCGGGCGAGCGCCTAGCGGTCCCCGCGCCTCCGCTCCAACAAAGCCGGCGGCCGGGAGGCGAGGCACCGAGGCGGGGATCGGCGTGGGCTGCGAGAGCCCCGCAGAGGCACCCCTGGGCCGGGCGATGGTAGCGCGAAGGGGCAGCGGGGACGTGGCGCGCGGAGAAAGGGGAAGAAAGTGTCCTGCTCTCGGCGCGAAAGCCCTCTCCGCTCGTCCTCGCTGCTCTGCTCCCCCTGCCCGAGCGCTGCCTGGCGGTCCGGGTGGGAGTTGGCGGCGCCAGAGGCGGAGGGCTGGCGGGGGACGCAGCGGCCTGGAGGGTGAGCCGCTCCCTTACCTCTGTCCAGAGTGAGCGGCTGGACCACTGTTAGTGTCGCCATGTCTGCCGTGGGAGCCGAAGTGACGCTGGGTTTCAGCATCAGCAACCGCTTGGAGTGAGAAAAAGAGGAGGAGACTGGGGGCGGGGGTGGCGAGGGAAGACGGAAAGGAGGGGGAGGAGGGAAGGTGGCGGTGGTGGAGGAGGAGAAGAGAGCCTGGGTGGGTTGGCAGCCAGATGGAGACGCAACTGTTCCGCGGCGGGCAGACCTTCAGCTGCGGCGTGAAGCTGAGCAGGTATCGGAGAGCGAATGCCTCGCTGGCTCTGGGAAGGAACTTTGCTGTTCCACCCGAGGAGCGCCGGATGGGTGTGGGTAGTGTGTTGCTTTCTTTCAACTTTCCACTCGAATAAAACGGTCACAGCGTACGTGCGTTTGGGGGAAAGAAGAATGAAAGGGGATAGAGGGGAGGGAGGCAGAGAGATGTTTTTTTTTTTTTTTCCCCCCCTGATTAAGAGAGTTTATCAATCCTCTAGTTGTAATCGAGGGGATGTAATCCCATTCCCCGCCCCCCCCCCCCCGAGAGAAAATGCATCTAGTTCAGGAATGCTGGGTTTTAATTGTGGTTGCTGTTAATTTCCGTTAACCTTTATTTTGGAATGTTGACTCGTAACAGCACACAAGATAACTGACTTAAAGCCAGGGTTTCATCGCCACTAGCTCTCCATTAAGGACCTGAGTACATTGCCTAAAAAATAACTTATTTTACAACTTCTTTAAAATGGTTTTAAGTTAAAAATCACAAAGAGAAGTTTCCATCACAAAGTTTGAAAGACACGTACCCAGCACTTTTCCAGGTTGTACTATAGCCAGTGGTTACTCAGAGTTGCCCCTTGCTGGTTAATTAACATATTTGACAGGAGTTGAACTAGGCCATCGCCTGACTTGGGGGATTCAGTACAGTCCCTGCCTTCCAGTAGCCAGCGGTCTAGTGGGAGAGGATGTTTTTAAAAGGGTGACTTTAGAGTCACTCAATCAAGATTCAGTGACTAGAACTTTCAAATATTAGTTGTGACCCCTTCACCCTAACAGATTGCTTTCACAGTCTTGCCACGTAGGGACTCTCATTTTGATCAAGAAACTAAGATATAGATATCTTATGTAAGCAGAATGGTGATGACTATGAGTTCAGGATTGGAAATGACAAAGCTGCCTCCTTCCCTGTCTTCATGACAGAGCAGAATTGTTTTGGCTAGCAGTATACTCCTGAAGACAGACACTGTTTTACAGCAAAATATTTGTACATAATCTACATCATTGTCTTCTGGTTACAATATGGATGGTTTCTGAAGACCTTTCCCATCTCATGGTTTATGTTTGAACAAACAAGATTTCACAAGTGATTTGAGAAAGTCAAAGATGATTGGTCAAACCCTAACAGACCTTAAAGACATACCTAAAATAATAGTTCTTGCTTATAATAGCGTACTTATATTTTCATTTAGTGTCTAGGAAGAACCCTGATCTTGAAATTCAAGTCTTAGTTGTATGCTCTCCAGAAACCACATAATCTCTCACTGATCCCCAGTTTCTTCATCTGTCAAACAAGGACACTTTTAATCTTCAAGCTTATTGAGATTCTGTAAAATGAGGAAATTAATTCTTGCCTGCAGGCTTACTGAGTTTTGTGAGGGTCTAATGAGATCATGCACATGTATGTGCTTTGAAAACAGTAAAATATATACAAATATATGCATACAACAGACACACATTCCACCTGAACTGTATGGCAAGCACTCTGCTAGGTGCTAGCCAAACAAAGATGAATAAGCCATGGCCCTTTTCTAGACAGTGCTCAGTACAAGTTGGGAGACAACTAATGAGCAGGCTGTGAGAATATGAGTAAGCTCTGGACAAAAATGAGAGCAGTAAGTACTCTAAGCACGATGGAAAGGATATACTGGGAGAGAGAGAAGAAGCAACAATTCTGGCTGATTATCATTATTCACATCCCCTAAATCAAACAATAGAAAGAAGTTGAATCGCAGACAATAGCAACAGAGTATGTGCCAGGGCTTTGCACAAAATATCAAACCTCATTCAATCATTTAGGGTAAAAAGAATATACAGATCCTTTGGCCACTTGAGTAGTTCTTAAAAACATATGGTATCATGAATATGTATTTGAGTGGCTTGATTCATAATTCTAAAAGCCATTTCAACGCAAATCCCAGACTGTGAAGTCCAAGAAAGTTGGCTTTTTGTCTTTTGGTTTCCTGATGTATTCTCAGCACCAAATATTTAATAGAAAGTTTCTGGACTTAGGCTTTGAGCTCCCTAATTGAAAATTTACTCTACCATTCTCCCTCTGTGTTGACTCTGGAGAGTTCTTTTAAGGATTAAAAGAGAAAGTAAGAGGAAGAACAAATCACCATATATCTTTGCAAAGAGTTGGACATTTTAATTATTGTTTCTAGTAGTGGCAAATTCAATGCTTTTAGCTTATGTCTGCACAGGTGTAGAAAATGAATAGTAAATAATTTATTATCTGTTATGAAGGATGAGTAGCTACTGTCTCTCCAATAATATTTGTGAATTTCTATTTGACATATGTATAAATGTAAAGTGAAAGTCACTCAGTCGTGGAAGAAAAGCTATGACCAACCTAGACAGCACATGAAAAAGCAGAGACATTACTTTGCCAACAAAGGTCCATCTAGTCAAAGCTGTGGTTTTTCCAGTAGTCATGTATGGATGTGAGAGCTGGATTATAAAGAAAGCTGAGCATGGAAGAATTGATGCTTTTGAACTGTGGTGTTGGAGGAGACTCTTGATAGTCCCTTTGACTGCAAGGAGATCCAACCAGTCAATCCTAAAGGAAATCAGTCCTGAATATTCATTGGAAGGACTAATGCTGAAGCTGAAACTCCAATACTTTGGCCACCTGATGCGAAGAACTGACTCACTGAAAAGACCTTGATGCTGGGAAAGATTGAAGGCAGGAGGAGAAGGGGACGACGACAGAGGATGAAATGTTTTGATGGCATCACCGACTCAATGGACATGGGTGTGAGTAAGCTCCAGGAGTTGGTGATGGACAGATTAGCCTGGTGTGCTGCAGTCCGTGGGGTTGCAAAGAGTTGGACATGACTGAGCAACTGAACTGAACTGAACTGATTTGAGATATGTAGAAACATTTTAAAAATGTCCTTAATCTTTTTTATTGCTTTGGTAGATAATGACCATTCTTGTGTTGTGTGCTGTGCTGTGCTTAGTCACTCAGTCATGTCTGACTGTTTGCAACCCCATGGACTGTAGCTGGTCAGGCTCCTCTGTCCTTGGGGATTCTCTAGGCAGGACTGCTGGAGTGAGTTGCCATGCCCTCCTCCAGGGGATTTTCCCAACCCAGGGATCACATCCAGGTCTCCTGCATTGCAGGGGGATTCTTTACCATCTGAGCCACCAGGGAAACCACACTTAGGTGGCTTGAATAACTGTCTGGATCACTCCTGTTTCATCAAAGTCAGCATACTTGATCTTTTCAAGTATACTGAATATGCTTTGCTGATTATGTGTTAATTAGGGAATTATCAAAGATACCTGTGATTATGCTTTTATCTTAGCTATTTGGTTACACAGTTAATGCACTTTTTCATTAAATTATATGTAGCAATATACTTCTGTGGCATCTTTATTTTCAATGAAATTCATTAATTCAGAAATACTTACTGAACACTTTCTGTGTGCCAGGCTTGGGGCTAGGTGGATTTCTCTTTCCTTATCTTTTCAGCCTAGAGGACTAGGTATTATTATCCCATTTTATAGATAAATAAACTGAGACTCGGAAAGGCTAAGAAACTTGCTTAAAAATAGTAGCACCTGTATTCAAGAGCCCCCATTTGTTCTACTGGAAAACATATTTCATCTTGCACTATTCAAGATTTAGTGATTTCAGCCTTTTATTTCAGTGTGTGTATATGTGTGTGTGTGTGTGTGTATCCTTTATCTTTTCATGTTATGCTTGAGATAAAGAGAGAAATGCATGGAGGAAATTTAGATCAAATGAGGAAAGAACTGGTTCCATTTTATATAAATACAGGTTAATATTAAAATGACTGCTGCTGCTGCTGCTGCTGCTGCTGCTAAGTCGCTTCAGTCGTGTCCGACTCTGTGCGATTCTGTAGATGGCAGCCCACCAGGCTCCCCAGTCCCTGGGATTCTCCAGGCAAGAACACTGGAATGGGTTGCCATTTCCTTCTCCAATGCATGAAAGTGAAAAGTGAAAGTGAAGTTGCTCAGTCGTGTCTGACTCTTGGCGACCCCATGAACTGCAGCCCACCAAGCTCCTCTGTCCATGGGATTTTCCAGGAAGAGTACTGGGGTGGGGTGCCATTGCCTAAAATGACTATCTACTTTGAATATAAAATCTGTTCTTGTTAAAAAATTCATTCAAAGTTACATTAAGGTCTGTTTCACTTATTTGAATCTTTGTGAATTATATGACAAAATCAAGAGAAGGTTTGCATAAAGCATTAGCATACTAAGAAAATGTGTTTAGTTAGACGATAGATGTAGTATAATAAGCACAGTTTCGTATGAGGAAAATAGCACTTTCACACTGGAATTCTTTCAGCCTTGGGTGTTAGAAATTATTTTTGACTGATTCAAGATATCACGTTATCTTCTTTAATTCTCACAGCTTAGTCGAAATAGTGCTAGATTAAGATGAAGTGCCAATCTATATTTTGGAATATAAATGTTTGTGTGTTTTTTTAATAATATTGAGAATCTTATTATATTTATTTTTCCTTAGACTTTTTTAAAACTGAGTGGCAAATATGTTCATGGCAAGATATCTGAATGTTAGACTTGTTTGATAACTATTATCTGTTTGTTCATTCAATAAATACTCTACTTACTATATCACAGATGCTGTTCTAGGCACTGCTATATTGTAGCGAACAGGAAAAGGCCCTGTTCTCACATGGCTTATATTCTATAAGGGGAGAAAGACAATAAACAAACTAAGAAACAAAGAGATTAATTAGTGACTGTGTGTTGTGCAAAGAATGAATAAAGATTGAATTGAATCTAGAATAATGTCAGGATTACAACAGACAGAGATAAGGGAAAGGGGCATTCTGAGAAATAGAGAAAAGCCGGGGATGGAAAAGCGGAAGTGGTGTATGTTTGGGCAGAACAGGCAGTTCAATTTGGAGCATAAGAAATGAGCCTAGAGAGGCCCATGGAGAGTCAGGTTGTGGCAGATAATGTAATTAACAGAAATGTAATGAACCTTTCATGAATTGCTTTGTGCCCATCATACAATGAAATGTACAAAGACCATCTAGGCTAAGAAGGAAAAAATTGTGTTGTAGCATCTAGATTAAAAATTACTAACATCAGAATGAGTTACTAATTCAGTGTTGGGTGTTAGAAAACTGAAGATGCAATAAAAATATAAAATGTCAATTTTAATTTTTCATTTCCTTCAAAAGAAATTTTTTAAAACTCTGAAAGAAATATTAAATCTGAGTAATTAATCTTCACTTGAGGATCTTATTTGCATTATTTTACATTATCTGTTATGCAAATAATGAATATAATAATGTTTGCTCTAATTCTGCCATAGGCAGTAGCACATATAATAAGTGCAAAGGCTTCCTGGTAACAGAATGTTTTATTTATGCCTGTTTAACTCACAAAATATAAAAAGATGTTTTTGTTTCATTTTGAAATGAACATTTTTCTATTTTCACAGTTAGAAGTTATGATTGATATTTTATAATAAATTTAAATTCAAAGCTTATCATTTTCTTCATTTTCTATATGCATTCCACCCTCATATTTCCACCTTTGGGAAAGCCTAATAGACACAGAGAGAAATGACTTTCAAAGGTGATGCTGGACTCATCTCTTTCTTACATCTGATATTTCTGAACTTTTAGAACCCACAAATTTTAATGGTTTTTTAAAAATATTTTTATTATCGTTACATTTTAAAAATTTAATATATTCACTTTTGAGTCTATATTTATGCTTTTATCCAGCAAATGTTTATGATGCACCTGCTATATACCAGACACTGTTCTGTGTTCAATGTAACACAGGGAATGCCTTTCCTTATGGAGCTTAGTTTTTATGAAGGAAACAGATAAAACGCAAGTGACACCCCACTCCAGCACTCTTGCCTGGAAAATCCCATGGACTGAGGAGCCTGGCGGGCTGCAGTCCATGGGGTCGCTGAGAGTCAGGCACGACTGAGCGACTTCACTTTCCCTTTTCACTTTCATTCATTGGAGAAGGAAATGGCACCCCACTCCAGTGTTCTTGCCTGGAGAATCCCAGGGATGGGGGAGCCTGGTAGGCTGCCGTCTATGGGGTCACACAGAGTTGGACACGACTGAAGCGACTTAGCAGCAGCAGCAAACGATAAATGAGACAATCTTAGGCAATGGTAAGAACCACAAATAGTGGCATGCCTGTTTACACTGTTATGTGAGGCCCAGTTGTTGTGCCTCTTGCCCCAATATCGTTTTTTGTGACATCACATTGGTATCTTTAAGCTGGCCAAGGTAGGATTTAGCTTTCTTTCTTCTGGAAAGCTGGTTGTTAAATATTTACCAGCATACCATAAAGTCCACAAAGAAAATAAAATAGAAAGTTGTGATGAAATATGCAGCAGGGAACAGGCAACATTAGAATGATCAGAAAATAAGTCACATTGCACTTGATAGAAAATTTTTAAAAATAACATATCTATCCAGTATTTGATGGAGTATTGACTAGGACGCTGGACCTGGGAAGGAGTTAGAAGAAATAGGAGACATTCAGGTTATTTTTGAGGAATTAAAAAATATTTGGAAAGAAAATAGAAGCATCAATGGAAAATCAAAGATTTAATTATACAATGATATATCAGCAAGAATAAGTGGTAGTATAAATCTCTATGTGTTAAAGGCATACAGAATCAAAGGAAAGTACAGATTCTTTGAATCCTTCCTGGAGGCAGTTTACAATCACTTTTAGAGGAAACTTGGAGGTATTTTCTCTCCTGTATGCAGATAATAAAATGTCACACCTTTGAGAAGAAAGCTGCACTGTGCAATTTTGAATCAAAAGATTGCTAAACAAGTGGGCCGGAATCTTCTACAGGATTTTCTGAGAACTAAAGAAAAGGAGGGACATGATTATTATAATTGAGTGTCTTTGTTGCTAGAGAATCTTACCATGGGGAGGGGAGAACTCTATTGCCTTGACCCTTAAAAGGACACTAATGATGGTTAAGGCTTAGTTGTTTTGGACTTTGGCTTTGTTTAAAATATGGTTTTCATGGCTTTTTCTTTTAAACTTAATTCCTGATTTTCATTTTTTTTCTTAATCCTGCCCAACTTATTCATTTCTCTCATTCTGGTACTATGGAATTAGTTAGAAATAGTAGGAACAGATGCAAAGGGCATCTTCAAGTTCTTGCCAGATTGTGACACTGTACAGTGATGGAGGCAGTAACAGCATTTGCTGCAGGTGTGCTGAGGGCCATACAGCCAGGAATTAGCAAGCTTGAGAGCAAAATGCAACATCAGCATGGACAGCATGTTCAGGAGCGAGTTACAAACTCTTGTTTTTATCCTCCAATGCTCTAAGCAAAAATGATTACAAATTTAATTGGTTTAATATGATCTTTCTGGGGCTCAAACTGAAGCATAAAGATCAATTCCCTAAACTTCTCAGTAGGTCAAATTATGCTTTTATTAAACTAAATGCCTAATTTTCTGCTTCTCTGTCTTCCCTCCTTTCCTGGTCCTCGATTAACTCTCATCCCCTTGCTCGTGCAGGTGAATCTTTCTGTTGCCTGTAGTCTTATTGTGCCATTCCCTGAGTCCACAGTAATGCAAGATAGATCCACTTACTGAAATACCGTCCCTGAGAAATTTCCTCTTTCAGAGATTTTTAAATTTTACTTCTTGCTCAAAGCATTGACTTGCATCAGTTCAGTTGAGTCACACAGTCGTGTAAGACTCTTTCCAGACCCCATGGACTGCAGCACACCAGGCCTCCCTGTCCATCATCAACTCCTGGAGCTTACTAAAATTCATGTTCACTGAAAGTCAGTGATGCCATCCAACCATCTCATCCTCTGTCATCCCCTACTCCTCCCGCCTTCAGTCCTTCAGAGCATCAGGGTCTTTTCCAGTGAGTCAGTTCTTCACATGAGGTGGCTAAAATATTGGAGTTTCACCTTCAGCATTAGTGTTTCCAATGAATATTCAGGACTGATTTCCTTTAGCATGGACTGGTTGGATCTCCTTGCAGTCCAAGGGACTCTCAAGAGTCTTCTCCAACACCACAGTTCAAATGCATCAGTTCTTCAGTGCTCAGCTTTCTTTATAGTCCAACTCTCACATCCATACCTGACTACTGCAAAAATCATAGCTTTGACTAGACGGACCTTTGTTGGCGAAGTAATGTCTCTGCTTTTTAACATGTTGTCTAGGTTGATCACAGCATTCCTTCCAAGGAGGAAGTGTCTTTTAATTTCATGGCTTAGTCTTCTGAATGTTGAGCTTTAAACCAACTTTTTCACTCTCCTCTTTAACTTTCATCAAGAGGCTCTTTAGTTCTTCTTTGCTTTCTGCCATAGAGTGGTGTCATCTGCTTATCTGAGTTTATTGATATTTTCCTGGCAATCTTGATTCCTACTTGTGCTTCATCCAGACTGGCATTCCACATGATGTACTCTGCATATAAGTTAAATAAACAGGGTGACAATATGCAGCCTTGAGAGGAAAGTGAAAAACTTGGCATAAAGCTCAACGTTCAGAAGACTAAGCCATGAAATTAAAAGATGCTTGCTCCTTGGAAGGAATGCTATGATCAACCTAGATAGCATGTTAAAAAGCAGAGACATTACTTTGCCAACAAAGGTCCATCTAGTCAAGGCTGTGGTTTTTCCTGTGGTCATTTATGGATGTGAGAGTTGGACTGTGAAGAAGGCTGAGCGCCGAAGAATTGATGCATTTGAACTGTGGTGTTGGAGAAGACTCTTGAGAGTCCCTTGGACTGCAAGGAGATCCAACCAATCCATCATAAAGCAAATAAGTCCTAAATATTCATTGGAAGGACTGATGCTGAAGCTGAAACTCCAATACTGTGGCCACCTGATGCGAAGATCTGGCTCATTGAAAAGACCCTGATGCTGGGAAAGATTGAAGGCAGGAGGAGAAGGGGACAACAGAGGATGACATGGTTGGATGGCATCACTGACTCAATGGACATGAGTTTGAGTAAACTCCAGGAGTTGGTGATGGACAGGGAGGCCTGGAGTGCTGCAGTCCATGGGGTCACAAAGAGTCAGACATGACTGAGAGACTGAAATGAACTGACATACTCCTTTCCTGATTTGGAACCAGTCTGTTGTTCCATGTCAAGTTCTAACTGTTACTTCTTGACCTGCATACACATTTCTCAGGAGGCACATCAGGTGGTCTGCTTTCCCATCTCTTGAAGAATTTCCCACAGTTTTTTGTGATCCACACAATCAAAGGCTTTGGCATACTCAATAAAGCAGAAATAGAATAGATGTTTTTCAAGAACTCTCCTGCCTTTTCAATGATCCAACAGATGTTGGCAATTTGATCTTTGGTTCCTCTGCCTTTTCTAAATACAGCTTGAACATCTGGAAGTTCACAGTTCACGTACTGTTGAAGCCTGGCTTGGAGAGTTTTGAGCATTACTTTACTAGCGTGTGAGATGAGTGCAATTGTGTGGTAGTTTGAGCATTCTTTGGCACTGCCTTTCTTTGGGATTGGAATGAAAAACTGACCTTTTCCAGTCCTGTGGCCACTGCTGAGTTTTCCAAATTTGCTGGCATATTGAGTGCAGCACTTTCACAGCATCATCTTTTAGGATTTGAAATAGCTCACCTGGAATTCCATCACCTCCACTAGCTTTGTTCATAGTGATGCTTTCTAAGGCCCACTTGACTTCACATTCCAGGATGTCTGGCTCTAGGTGAGTGATTACACCATCATGGTGATCAGGGTCATGAAGATGTTTTTTGTATAGTTCTTCTGTGTATTCTTGCCACCTCTTCTTAGTATCTTCTGCTTCTGTTAGGTCCCTACCATTTCTGTCCTTTATTGAGCCCATCTTTGCATGAAATGTTCCCTTGGTATCTCTCATTTTCTTGAAGAGATCTCTAGTCTTTCCCATTCTGTTGTTTTCCTCTATTTTTTTGCATTGATCACTGAGGAAGGCTTTCTTATCTCTCCTTGCTATTCTTTGGAACTCTGCATTCAATTGGGTATTTGAATTTTCACCTTTGCTCTTTGCTTCTCTTCTTTTCTCAGCTATTTGTAAGCTCTCCTCAGACAGCCAGTTTCCTTGTTTGCATTTCTTTTTCTTGGGGATGGTTTTGATCCCTGTCTCCTGTACAGTGTTATGAACCTCTGCCCATAGTTCTTCGGGCACTCTGTCTATCAGATCTAATCCTTTGAATCTATTTTTCACTTCCAAGTTATAATCGTAAAGGATTTTATTTAGGTCATACCTGAATGGTCTAGTGGTTTTTCCCTACTTTCTTCAGTTTAAGTCTGAATTTGGCAATAAGGAGTTCATGATCTGAGCCACAGTCAGCTCCCAGTCTTGTTTTTGTTGACTGTATAGAGCTTCTCCCTCTTTGGCTGCAAAGAATATAATCAGTCTGATTTCAGTATTGACCATGGTGATGTCCATGTGTAGAGTCTTCTCTTGTGTTGTTGGAAGAGGGTGTTTGTTATGACCAGTGTGTTCTCTTGGCAAAACTCTATTATTAGCCTTTGCCCTGCTTCATTCTGTACTCCCAGGCCAAATTTTCCTGTTACTCCAGGTGTTTCTTGACTTCCTACTTCTACGTTCCAATCCCTTATAATGAAAAGGACATCTTTTGGGGGTGTTAGTTCTAGAAGGTCTTATAGGTCTTCATAGAACCATTCAGCTTCTTCAGCATTACTGGTCGGGGCATAGACTTTGATTACCATGGTATTGAATGGTTTGCCTTGGAGGCGAACAGAGATCATTCTGTCATTCTTGAGATTGCATACAAGTACTGCATTTCAGACTCTTTTGTTGACTATCATGGCTACTCCATTTCTTCTCAGGGATTCTTGCCCACATTAGTAGATATAATGGTCATCTGAGTTAAATTCACCCATTCCAGTCCATCTTAGTTTGCCGATTCCTAGAATGTCGACATTCACTCTTGCCATCTCCTGTTTGACAACTTCCAATTTGCCTTGATTCATGGACCTAACATTCTGAGTTCCTATGCAATATTGCTCTTACAGCATTGGACCTTGCTTCTATCACCAGTCACATCCAAAGCTGGGTGTTGTTTTTGCTTCAGCTCTGTCTCCTGAGAAATGTTAAGACTTGATAAATGCCAGAAGAGTAAAACATGAACAAAGGATTTCATGGAACATGGTTGGCATCATGAAAGAGATGGCATTTATACTCGGTCTTTAAACACAAAAGTGAAAGTGAAAGTGAAGTCGCTCAGTCGTGTCCGACTCTTTGCGACCCCATGGACTGCAGCCTACTAGGCTCCTCCGTCCATGGGATTTTCCAGGCAAGAGTACTGGAGGGGGGTGCCATTGCCTTCTCCAAACAGTGACTGGCATTTTTATCCAGATTAGTTGTCATAGAAAACTAAGATTCATATGTGTGTAAGACATGTTTTAAGCATAGATATGAGATTTTTAATCTATTTTCATATGAGGTATATATAAATGTTATAACTCTTAAGACTTAAAGTATCTGTATTTGATGTCAGTGGAACTTTTACAGTAGGAGATGAGATAAAATATTTAGGGAATAGGGGAGATGGTAAGTGAGCAAGTTAACAATTTTGTGTTATGTGCAGCTCATAATTGTAGCACGGTGAAGAGCTCCCACTGAGTCAATGGGAGGTGTGGGTGGAGGTTAGAGCCAGGTTAATTGTTGCATTCAACATCATTCACGAGAAAAAGTGGAGATAAAATTGCTGCATTTATGTTTCTGCCCTTCAATTTTCCTTCATCTCTATACTTGTATTTTCTTCACTCATTATTATTTATTTCCCATGCCTGAATTTTTTCCTCCCTTCACTCCTTTAGGTTATTGAAGAAATACAGTCCATAAAGTTGACTTTCAAGGTGTTTTAAAAATAAAGAAAATGCCAGTCATCTATTCATTTTCAATACAGTGTTGGAAATATAGTTCCTCGGAAAGTATTACCAAGGAATCTGATTGAAAAATAGATTTTGGGAGGAAAGAGGCATTTTACTACATGTCTCTCTGGCAAGCTAGGGACTGTGGTACGCCATCACTGCTAGGCCTGCAGGTATTTTAATTATAATCCGACAGGTCATTTTTCTTTTTTAGTAGATTTCTAGTCCTTTGGGATCCACCTTCACAATGACTATTAGTTTCTTCTATGTAAGGAAAGAACCTCTGACTCCAAATATGCAGCTTCAGGAACTTGGCCTTCGTATTCTCTGACCTCTCACCTTCACAGTGTGATTTAGATCTGAATTATAGTACAATAATGTGTCAAGGATACTAATGCCTAATTATCACCAACTCCAGGTAGCAATTCTCTTCACATTTGAGACTTTAAATTGTTATCAGTGCTCTTTCACTACTTTGTTAATGTAGAAAGTTAACATTTGTGTAGATTAAAGAATGCCTGTATTTTGCTTCTTGTCTTCTTGAGTATTATTTTATTATTCTCACTCTTCAAATTTTCTACTTCTGTGTTTGCTTTTATTTTCACCCAGGTTATTTTACCAATATGAATATTGTCTTTTGAAAATTTTTTGAGATATTCCATTGCTAAATTTGGAAAGCATTTATACAAATCCTGAGGGAACTGAAGATATCAGAAAGAAATATAAAACATTTTATGGACTGTTAAGTTGTCATGCTTATTAAATGCAAAAAATCCTCTTAAAGAGGAATAAACAAAACTTTCTTTTGTGCCTTCACCTTTCAAAGAGAGCTCTGGAAAACAACTTTCCATCAAGTTACAAATTTTATTACATAATTTAGTAAAACAATTACACAAACCAAGTTTGTTAGCTTTGAGCATTAAATGCACATGTGTATAAATTTATCATTACCTTGCTTATCACACAGTTTGAAAGTCTATTTTGATTTTTTAAAAATCATAGAAAATTGTCTTTTAATTTTTACAAACCTGAATGTATTCTATCATAAAAAGGGTTGTATTTGTGTCACTGGCTTATTGGTGACTTTCACTTTTCTTTTAACTTCATAGAATCCATGAGTCATACATTCATTTTCCTGAATATACAACATATAAGCTCGTTGTAAAATTTAAACAAATATGTTAAGATGTCTTTCTAAAACTTGGCAACACCTCCATTAGATGAGATCTTTTCAGATGAGCATTACTTTATGGCATTGAAGAACTGTAATTGTGTTTTCTCCAGAATAAGATGTAGGTTGAACTTCTTCATCTTATGGTCTAGATCTCCATCTCCTACAAAGTTTATTTAATAATATTCTAATGTTACTCATGTCCTAGAAGTTTTCATTTGTACATGGTAGCATTTGGGCATCAAACTTGTCTGATTTTATTTGTATCATTGGTACAGTTTAGAAGCTAAAATCCACGAATTTTTATTAAGAAAATTTTAAATGTAGAAATATAAAAACAGAATATAGACAACTGAAACTTATTCCCCCAGCTTGATAACAGATGGACATTTTTAGGGCTAAACACATTATTTCTACTATCTAGAATTAAAAGAAAATATTGTGATGACAAACAAATACATTTACCAAATTCAAATAAGATTCTTATAATCCTTATCTTATGCCAGAATTTTACCCATTAGAGTTCTAAAATATTAATATGAAAGCATAATTCTATGCATTTAAAAATTTTCTGTGGTTTTTACCCATTAGAGTTCTAAAATATTAATATGAAAGCATAATCCTATGCATTTAAAATTTTTCTGTGGTTTTAGGCAAAAGATCCAGTTCCATTAATGAACACGGGGCATGTTTCTAAGAGTTAAGCCAATACTGAAAAATATGAAAGCTCCTTATTCTTTTAAAGGACATAAGTTGAACATGGAAAAGAACATGTTTGAGTTTCATTTTCTTTTGTTTTAATTTGTCCGCATACCTAACATATAGTAGTGAATGAAAAATAAATATATAAAGGAAGGAAAAGAGGAAAGGGACAAATGAACAAACAAATGAAGAGTTTCAGACAAAACTTGCCTGAAAAGGCAACACTGCTAATAAAAAATATTTCTAAGTATTTATTTTATATCTTAAATATAGACTAACTGCAATGCTGCTGCTAAGTCGCTTCAGTTGTGTCCGACTCTGTGCGACCCCATAAACAGCAGCCCACCAGGCTCCCCTGTCCCTGGGATTCTCCAGGCAAGAACACTGGAGTGGGTTGCCATTTCCTTCTCCAATGCATGAAAGTGAAAAGTGAAAGTGAAGTCGCTCAGTCCTGTCTGACTCTCAGCGACCCCATGGACTGCAGCCTACCAGGCTCCTCCGTCCGTGGGATTTTCCAGGCAAGTAGACTAGTGTTACCTAAAAACTTCTGAGCCCCAATGAATAGATAAATTATCTGTAATTGGCATATCCCAGCACCCTATTAGGGAGTACTGACTTCCACTTATGTTTCCTTTTCTTCACAGGCTGGCAGTGATCTTGCAAATTACAGTGAGATTGCTTCTTTCTAGGGTTAAGTTCTAAAGTCAGCTACTAAGGCAAAAAATGCCCTTGAAAAATCCTTTCTATCATCTATAAAACTTGATTTGGGGTCTATATCCTTATATAGTGGGCTTCCCTGGTGGTGGCTCAGAACAGTAAAGAATCTGCCTGCAATGCAGAAGACCCAGGCCTGATTGCTGGGTCAGGAAGATCCTTTGAGAAGGAAATGGCTGCCCACTCCAGTATTCTTGCCTATATAATTCCATGGACCGAGGAGCCTGGCAGGTTACAGTCCATGGGGTCAGACTCAGAGATTAACACTCACTTTCACCTTGATACAGTAGTTTTTAAATGCATTAAAATTTTAGGAGTACTGTGCTAAACTTAAGTCAAAACAAAGTTGAAACCCTCAGGAGTGAATGACTCAGTGCTCAGTGAGAGGATGGCTTCAAGATTAAGAGTCTCTGCTTTGATACCAGCCTGCTGTGTGAATCCTAGGTCCAGTGATTAGAACCTGTGTGACCTTGGCTAAATGACAGTATGTCTTGCTCTGTTTCCACATCTGCAAAACTGGATTACCTAATAGGTTGTTATGAACCTAATAGATTATTATGAAGGTCAAGTGAGATAATCTGTGTAAACGGTTTGAAATAGTCTGGCATGCAGTAAGCGTGTTTGCTATTCTTCCTGACTTTATGACAACTATAAAATTCCTAATAGAGAACAAATGATGGATGAGAATTATAAAATGTTTTTGTTTGCCTGAAGGATTTACTCCATTCTGTTTTAATAAATCAGCCTCTGTAAACTTAATGAATGTAAATAAATGTGTCTTAGGAGGAGGTAACAAGATAAAGTGTCACTGGGACACAGTAGGCATCGCTCACTGGATTTTCACCAAAATTTTGCATGTGAGCAGTTGGACATGCATACCATTTTTGAAAAAGATAGGGCGATGACCTTGACAGCTTACATCTGTCTTTCCAGACTGTCAGTACCTATTGAAGCCTCACTGAACAGGAATCAGTCTCATGTGCTTAGGCATTAAATGCAAATTAAATGAGGATTAGGTTCTAAATCCCACTCAAAAGTTGTAGTCCTATTAATATAATCTCCTGCACTAAAATGTACCAGTTCACTCCTGCATATATATATTTTTTGGCTACTTGACCAAAGAGCCTCCTCTACCATTACACCTGGCCAAGTGTCAATCACATATGTAGCCCCAGCTAGAATTCCAAAAAATGTTTTCTTTAGGTGTTCTGCCTTTAAAGTCTCTGGTTCCATTATCTACTCTGCACCTCCCTACCTAACACACACGCGCACACACACACACACACACACACACAGCCTCTATAACTGTAGTTTCTTAAGCTTTGGTTGTGTCAGGCTCTTTGCAACCCTATGGCTGTGACCCTCCAGGCTGCTCTGTCCAGAAGATTCTCCAGGCAACAATATTGAAGTGGGTTGCTATGTCCTCTTTCAGGAGATCTTCCCAATCTGGGGATTGAGCCCTCATCTCTTGAGTCTTCTGCACTTGCAGGCAGATTCTTTACCACTAGCACCACCTGGGAAGCCCAAACTTCTACCTCTTTGTCGTATCACCTCTATTGAGCTTTTGCCTGAGGAGTGCCTGCCTCTGCGTGTGTATAAGGATACACTGATCTCATGGCACCTTTGAGCTGGGAAGAAAGAATGAAAATTATATTAGTGAAAATTTGCCATAATATATGTCATCAAAGCAAAGCTGTAGGTAACTTTCTTTTGTAGGATAGCAAGACTGGAATACATCCTGCATAATTATGAAATACTTATGAGTATTCTGATATAGGCACTATTTGTATTTGAGTGGCAAGTGTAGTCTTTTGAAAAATAAACATTTTTTTCTCTGTTCTACTTTTCATCTATGAAGAAGAGAAGGTCCAAAAGAGTTTGACATTTTTCTCATTCTACCAGTTGTTATATGATCTCATTTGGGGTGACTGTTTCTTTCTTTCTTTTTTTTTTTTGAAGGGGGAAATGAGGAAAACACTGTTTCACGAACACTGTACCTCTGGCATATTTGAGTAGACACATTATTTTTTCCTCACTTTTTCTCGTGCAGGTAGGAGCCAAGTTTTTAGGATATGAAACTGTTCACCAAAGCTGATCATGATTTTTTATAAATAACTGGACATCTTATAACGTCACAAAGTGTTGTTTTTTTAACTGATGTTTTTTAGTTATAAAGTAAGGTTCCAAAATAACAGATATAATGATAGTGATAGTGACTGAGGGCCCATTATGTGGCAGGGAGACACAAATATTAACTATTTTTCATTTAATCTTTGCTGAATCTCTAGGAAGAAGATATTATTATTCTTTATTTACAGATAATAAAATCAATACCCAGAAAAGCTAAGGAAAATAACCAGCCTTTATCATGAGCCTAATTTCAAAGCTTACCTTTTCTCATTCTGCATTACCTGCCCCCCCTCCAAAAATGACATTTAAAGACTGGCTATGGACCATATCAACTTTTCACCACTATTCAAAAACTAATTTATCTATTGCCATCCCAGTCTGTTTCATGTTGATAGTTCTGATATTACTATTCAAGGTTGGTAATTGTTTAAATGCTAGCAGGTTGCCTGGCCAAGAGGATCTGAATTGATATGAACACTTTTTTGAATAAGACTCTAAACGTGGACAAAGCAGATAGAGACCCTGTAATTATATAAGAAAATGTAAATCAGTGAGGAGATGGATTTATTTGATGCTACAGTGTATTACTTGTGGAAAACTAACACTCTCAAAAATGTTTTTCTTAGCTTCTGTTACAGATGTACCTGGGCTTCCCTGGTTGGTAAAGAATCCACCTGCAATGCAGGAGACCTGAATTTGATCCCTGGGTCGGGAAGATCCTCTGGAGAGGAAATGATGGTCACTCCAATATTCTTGCCTGGGAAATCCCATGGACAGAGAAGCCTGGGCTGCAGTCCATGGAGTCACAAGAGTTGGACATTACTTAGCGACTAAACAACCACCACCACCACCACCATCAAAGATGTCTATAATTGGTCCTAAGAACTGCCTAGCGGTTTGAATGTACCACATACATGGAGGAAAATCTTGTTTCTTTACATTTTGCTCTCTTTACTCATTTAAATGGTATCCATCTTCTAGCTTCTGTTGCAAAACCTTCAAGTATTCTCAAAGTGCAAAACCAATGCCTTAAAAATTATTTGCATTTTACATTCAGCTATTTTAACTACTGTGAATGACTTCCTTTCATTTTCACTCTGTCTTTATGCTTTGTTCTGTTACCCAAATTGCTTTGAAAAGTTTAGCAAAGGACCAGATGCTTTAATTTTCTTAGCTGGCTCCTTCTATCTTAATAATATTTCTTGCCTGGATTCAAAGTAACTTTTGTCATATTTATGTTCTCTAATGTGATAGCTTTAAACCAGTATAAAGCAGGGACATAGATGTAATATCTCCAAGATGTTCTCTGAATCTGTTTCCTCACAGAATCCCTTATTCATATCTCTCCTACCTTATTTTTTTTTTTGCATTTAGATCAATTTTATTTGAAATCTTTACTGTCATATTCTTTTAAACATTGTACTCTGTAACTTCATTATTGCTATGAATGCACTGAATGAATTCACTTCATGTGTTTAAATCTTAACCCCCAATATGATGGCATTTGGATGTGGGGCCTTTGGGAAGTGGATTAGGTCACGAGGATGGAGCCCTCATGAATGAGATCTGCACCATTATAAAGGAAATCCTAGAAAGCTCCCTCTTTCCTTCCACCGTGTGAAGACACAGAGGGAACACAGCAATCTGAGAACAAGGAAGAGGGCCCTCACCACAGACAGAATCTGCTAGCACCTTGATCTTGGATTTCCCAGACTCCAGGACTGTGAGAAATATATTTCTATATATGTCACCCAGTCTCTGATATTCTATTACCAGTCTGAATGAACTAAGACAATTATGAAATTTTATGTATCAACATATCAAAAATAGTTAACAGAAAACTTTTTAACTTGCAGTCAAATTATCTGTCCTATAAATGCCAAACATTCAAGTTTATCATTTTATCCTTTTTTTTGTATATTTTATTTCCTCAATGTGAAATTTTTTATGATAGTTTTATTGAGATATAATTCATATGCCTTAAATTTTACCCATGTAAAGTATTCAATTATGCACATTCATAAAGTTGTACAGCCATCACTGCTATATAACTTTGGGCTTCCCTGATGGCCCAGATGGTAAAGAATCTGCCTGCAATGTGAGAGACTTGGGTTTGATCCCTAGGTTGGGAAGATCCCCAGGAGAAGAGAATGGCAACCCACTCCAGTATTCTTGTCTGGAGAATTCTATGGACAGAGGAGCCTGGTAGGCTACAGTCCAGGGGGTCACAAAGAGTCGGACACGACTAGGTGACTAGCACTTTCACTTTCACTATATAACTTTAGAGTATGTTCATCACCACTCCCCATTCCCACCTTTCTAGCCCCTGGCAACCACTAAACTTTTACCTCTCTAGATATACTAACCTGGACACGTAATATAAATGGAATCACACGACATATGCATTTTTATGTTTGGTTTTATTCACTTAACGTTATGTTTCAAAGTTCATCCATGTTATAGCACAAGTACTTAATTCCTTTTTACTGACAAGCACTATTCTTATATTTTTTAAATAAAATATAATATATTTTAATATGTAAATTATTTATATATACATTGCTGCTTGTGGGCTTTTTCTAGCTGCGGCAGGCGGGGGCTGCTCTTCATTGCAGTGTGTGGCTTCTCACTGACGTGGCCTCTCTTGCTGCTGAGCCCAGGCTCTAGGGCACCTGGTTTCAGCAGTTGTGGTGCATGCGCTCAGTAGTTGTGGCTCCTGGGTTCTAGAGCACAGGCTCAGTACTTGCGGAGCACAGGTTTAGTTGCTCCGCAGCGTGTGGGATCTTCACAGACCAGGGATTGAACCACGTCTCCTGCACTGGCAGGCAGACTCTTTACCACTGAGCTATCAGGGATGGCTTAGTCTTTCCCTCGTAGCTAGGCAGAGCATCAGTATCAGCCAAAGGTGCAATATTAGGGCATTCCAAGGTCATTCCTGGGGACATGCACAGTCCTGCATATGAACAGCGCCTAGATCTTCAGGAATTTTTGGACTCTTTCAAATCCCTCAATGAATATCTCAATTCCCCTTTTCTTTTTTGAGATTTCTGGTCAACCTCTTGTTAGCTCCAGATGGTATCACTGCCTCAGCTAGCTATAATATCAAACAATTACTATTAAATATTTTCTACAAATATCCTGGAGATAAGAGTCACACAGAGAGAGTTCTGGGTTAAATCAAAGGCAAGTTCTAAGAATGAAATTTTGCCTAGGAGCTGCTGGAAAGGTCAAATAACATTTCTCTGGAGATGAGATTTTAGGAAAATCCAAACCAGATTTTCCTAAATTTTCTATCAAAATCCAGATTTAGGTAAATTTGTCCATTCAGTGGCTGCTAGACTTCTGGTTGTTCCAGCTGTCTAGTTATGAGTCTGCAAGTTTTCAGTTCTACAACAGAGCTGAAAAGGGGGTCATGGAATTCAGACAAGGTATGAAATGCCACAATGCTTATTCTTCTTACTGAGATCTAGTCATTTTTATTGCATAATAGCTTCTGTAATTGTTGCAAGCCTTTAGTTAATTTCAGGAGTCTTTAAAAAGTTGACTTTCAGAATAATTGCTAATGTTCTCATTGTTTTAATAGGGAGCAGATTTTTGGAGATCTTCACTCTGTCATTCTGGAAGTGCTCCTTGGGTCATCCCTTCTTGTATGTTTCAGTGGTATCTTAAAATAAACATCCTAAAATTGAATCATTAATTACACACCACAGTTCCCCACATTTTTATAATCTTCGTTTATAGGCTGTCTTCAATACCCATGAGGCTGTACTAACCAGAAGCCTCTCTTATCTCCTGCTGCCGCCATATTCAACCCATCAGCAAATCCAATGTATATTATTTCCTAAATGGCTCTCAAATCTATCCATTTTTAGCAGTTCCAGTAGAAACATCATGCCTCCTCTTCTAAAAAACTGACTTCTAAGTGCTATAATAACCCTTTGAGCAATCTGCCTGCATCCAGCCCAGCCTCGTCTCACCGTTTGTCCACACATAGACTGCATGACATTTTTTAGATACAAAAATAGTTATGTAACTTTGGGTAAAACTCTTAAACACTTTCCCTGTCCTCTTAAAAACAAACATTTTTACCATGACCTTCAAAGCTTATCCATGGTCCAAACTCTTTCTGATTTTGTTTACAGTTGCATCCTCTGAGTTTTAGCACAACAGCTAATGCAAATTTTGCCATCAATAAACATTTGCTAAATAAATGAATGTTAATAAGTGATCTATTTTAAACCTATAATGGAATAAGCAAAATTAATTCCTTTAAGCCAAGAAGTTAAACAACATAACTATCAAGCAATCAAAGAAATCAATCTGTCTGTTTCACCTTTAATGCTTTACTCTTCATTGAAAGAAATATTAGTTGCTTAAAAAAATGTTCAAACTTGGACATCAAGCCACATGTGGACAAAACAAGCATATGTAGAATTTATATATTCAATTTGAAGTTAATCAGTAAAATCAGATTTTGAAAATTACTTTGATAAGTTCATAATAGCACATTGTATAGATTTTCTATGCTTAACTATTAGCATAGAATACCGATAAACTAATAAATATTTTCTATTTAACAGACATTCTCTGATCTAGCATCACAAAATAGATACAGTTAAGTTGCTTGATTTGCTTGAGGACTATCCATTTAAAAGATCTATTTTCTACACAATGGCAGGGTAGGTCTAATTTTTTTTTTCCTGTTATGTCAGAGGAAACCCTTGAAATCACTCATTTTGGTTAACTACATTCCTAATAATATGTCTTTTAAAAAGACTATCATAGGTCTTCTAAATGATTATATTGCTTATCTTCAGGTAGACTGAAAAGAGAGTTGGACCTTAAAGAAGGCTGTGCCAAAGAATTGATGCTTTTGAACTGTAGTGTTGGAACAGGCTCTTGAGAGTCCTTGGACTGCAAGGAGATCCAACCAGTCAATCCTAAAGGAAATCAGTCCTGATTATTCATTGGAAGCGCTGATGTTGAAGCTGAAGCTCCAGTACTTTGGCCACCTGATGCAAAGAGCCAACTCATTAGAAAAGACCCTGATGCTGGGAAAGATTGAAGGTAGGAGGAGAAGAGGACAACAAAGGATGAGATGGTTGGATGGCATCACCGACTCAGTGGACATGAGTTTGAGTAAACTCCAGGAGATGGAGAAGGACAGGAAAGCCTGGTGGGCCACAGTCCATGGGGTCGCAAAGAATTGGTGCGGCTGATCGACCCAGGCACAACTGATCGACTGAACAACAAGATTGAAAAAGATATTTGCTGAGGGTTAACTCAGGGTCTATCACTTTGCTTCCAGCATCAGAAGCCCAGGATATCCGTGATACCTTATTCCAACTTGATGTGACATAGCCCTTGTGAAGTATCAGTTACTCTTTCAGTAAGATTGCCAGTATCACTTAATTTAGCTTTGAACCATCATTTTATAACTAAGCATGTTGTCACATTTAAAATGCTTCAGATGACAGCTTTGGATTTCTTTGCTTAAGTTTTTTAAAGTATTCAAATTTAGCAATCTCTTCAATGAATTGTGTGTCAATTTTAGATGTATTCTTGATTTAGAATTGCCCTTGCATTTCAAGCAGCACATTATAAGCTGCATATTTTCTACCTGGGAGATATTTATTTGGGAAATATGTTCATGATGTAGACTATTTTTTTCCTTTAAATGTGGAAAAACTTGTTTTCTTTCTTATTATGCTGATTCCACCCCCCCC
>NW_024070213.1:106387140-106403971 GCF_014754425.2 Oryx dammah | reverse complement strand
GCTGCCCAAATATACAAATGAACTGCGATTCTATTGTAGCACTCACTCTGATTTCCCAGATGTTATGCTAACTCTCTACTGCTTTTGGGTAGTTTCCAAAATACAATACTTGGATTAAATGTGTCCCTGGTAGATTTTACCCTTTAATTCTGTCCTCTCCTTTTTATACTGCTATTATATAGAAACTTTCATATATAAACTTTTATTATATTTCAACATATGACTGCTATTTCCTGTTATTCTTATCCTTTCTACTTGAAAAAGAATTTCTTATTTCTCTAGGATTTTTAGGACTGGAGACCATTAGTTATATATTAAAAAGGCACACATTTTTCATGTAAAACATTTTAGTATGATATATGACTGTGAAAGAATAAACATATTTGGAATTCTTTCTTCATTTTATTCTGCTTTGTTGGATTTATATGCTGAAATAATCTCTGTATCAAAATGTATAATAACTTTTCAAGCATTCTGCCAAATATTAAAACATTTTATTTTACAATAGTTTTAGATTTACAGAAAAGTTACAAAATAGAGCAGAGTTAATGTATACCCCAAACCTAGTTTCCCCTATTGTTAATAGCTTATATTAGTATTAAACACTTGTTACAATTAATGTGGGAATAAAATCAAAACATTATCATTAACTAAAGTCTATAGCTAAAGATTTCTTTCAGTTCAGTTCAGTTCAGTTGCTCAATTGTGTCCGACTCTTTGTGACCCTATGAATTGCAGCATGCCAGGCCTCCCTGTCCATCACCAACTCCCAGAGTTTACCCAAACTCATGTCCATCGAGTCGGTGATGCCATCCAGCCATCTCATCCTCTGTCGTCCCCTTCTCCTCCTGCCCCCAATCCCTCCCAGCATCAGAGTCTTTTCCAATGAGTCAACTCTTCGCATGAGGTGGCCAAAGTATTGGAGTTTCAGCTTTAGCATCATTCCTTCCAATTGTTGCAGGAAGGCGGACCCCTTCCAGGGCCTGAAACTGGGCTCTTGTCTAACACTTGGAAATGAATTGTCCGAGGAGACACATGTGCTGACAAAGCAAGAGACTTTATTGGGAAAGGGCCCCCGGGTGGAGAGCAGTAGGTAAGGGAACCCAGGAGAGCTGCTCTGCTGCGTGGCTCTCAGTCTCGGGTTTTATGGTGATGGGATTAGTTTCCGGGTGGTCTTTGGCCAATCATTCTAATTCAGAGTCTTTCCTGGTGGTGCCTGCATTGCTCAGCCAAGATGGATGCTAGCAAAAGGGATTCTGGGAAGTGGACGGACACGCGGTGTCTCCTTTTGACCTTTCCTGAACTCTTCTGGTTGGTGGTGGCTTATTAGTTCCATATTCCTTATCAGGATCTCCTGTCATAAAACAACACAGGCAAATGGTTACTGTGGTGCCTGGCCAGGGTGGGTGGGTTCAATCAGTGTGCTTCCCCTAACACAATGAACACCCAGGACTGATCTCCTTTAGGATGGACTGGTTGGACCTCCTTGCAGTCCAAGGGACTCTCAAGAGTCTTCTCCAACACCACAGTTCAAAACCATCAGTATTCTTTTTCTGTTCCAGAATTCCATCCAGAAAAACATACTGCATTTAGTAGTTATATCTTCTTAGCTTACTCTGGGCTGTGACACTTTCTCAGATTTTCCTTGTTTTTGAATACCTTGACAGTTTTGAGGCATATTAGTCAGATATTTTGCAAAATATCCCTCTATGGGGATTTGTCTGATGTTTTTCTTATGATTAGCCCTGGGTTATATATTTTGTGGAGAAAGACCAGAGAGGCAAAGTATCAGTCTCATTATATCATATCAAGAGTACATTCACATCAATCTGCCTTATTATTCATGACACTGACCTTGATCATCTGGCTGAAAGTGTTCTTCAAGCTTCTCTACTGTAATGTTACTCTTTGTTCTTTCCCTGTTCTCTACTATAACTCTTTGAAGGAAGTCACCATGCACAGCCCACTTTGAGAAGTGGACAGTTATGTTTCGCTTCTCAAGAGCAGAGTATCTACATAAAGTATTTGGAAGTTTTCCATACTGTAGATTTTTCTATCACCCCATTATTTATTTATTGAATCACTTATTGATATCAGTATGGATTCATGGAGATTTATTTTAGACTTTGAGTTATAATTGGATAAAATCTATTTATTTACTCAAATTGTTAGCTTTGGGAATTGTCTCATGTCTCCTGTGTCCTGTTGACACACTCCTGCTTTTGTCTGTTTAGTTTTTATTTTTATTTTTTTGCATTTCTTTAATTTCTGGCCCTACAGGGTGCTCCAGGCTCATGCTATGTATTTCCTGCCTCAGCCCGTAGAATCAGACATTTCTCCAAGGAGCTCTGGATCCTTTTATTAGAAACCAAGATCTGGCCACTAGATGTTCTGTTGTATTATTTTTCTAGCTAAAGAAATGAGACTAAAATTTCTTGAGCTTCTACTGTTATTTAAGCCAGAGATAAGCAAATATGTTCTGTAAAGGACCAGATAGTAAATATTTTAGCCTTTGCAACCTATCATCTCTCACAATGACTTTGTTGTGAAAACTGACTTTGATGAGAAAAAAAACAGCCTTAGGCCGTATGTAAAGAAATGGATGTGACCAAATTCTAATAAAGCCGTATTTACAAAAACAGGTGACAGGCTGAATTTGGCCTGTGGATCATAGTCATCTAACTTAAGATATAAGCTGTAGGTGTGGCCTGTGTGGTATGTGTGTGTGAGAAGGAGAGGGATAGAGGGAAATAGAGAAGCAGATATGAATTCATTCTTAGAGTGAAAGAGTCAGGGACTGAGCTCAAATGATCTGATTACAAAGACAGCATTATTTTTCTTTTGCCATACTGTCTTCTGGGTTTCCCCAGTGCCTGCCAGTGCAGGGGATGTAAGAGATACTGGCCCAATCCCTGGGTCAGGAAGATCCTCTGGAGGAGGACATGGTAACCCACTCCAGTATTCTGGCCTGGAGAATCCTATGGACAGAGGAAGCTGGCAGGCTGTAGTCCACGGGGTCGCAAAGAGTCAGACATGACTGAAGTGACTTAGAACAGCATACATACTGTCTTCTAATCAATTATTCTTCGAATTATATCCCAGAAGTTCCTTGCATTTTGTTTTTCCAGCTTGCAGAAAGTCTCACACATAGGCTAATCAAATGTCTCAAGTGGAATAATAATGATGCTGGCTTACATTTCATACCTGGATATCAATCTTATTTACTTTTCATCACACGTTGTATAGTTACAAACTCTAGGTTATTAATAAAGAGGTCAACATAGCCAAGCAAGCTGTTTGCTGAAATAAACTATTGGAAAAACTTCATTTAAAGTAAAGACATTTTCCAACTGACATGGTTCATGGCCAGCTATATTGTATAACTGTGTAATGAGGAGTCTCTTGCTTGCCAGCAAAAACCAGAGTAAAGAGATGACAGTTCAACAATAGTCTTCTCCAGAGACTAACAGAGAAAGACAATGAGCAAAGATAAGTATGGCTGTTTCAAAACAGAACTCAACTCTTAAAAGAAAGGAAGAATTAAAATAAAGAAAAAACGTGAGCCAGATTGATCTCTTTGAACATTTCAAGTTAATCATTGAGGTACCTTCCCTTGATATCAGTTCTGTCTTTTACAGAATATTTTCCAAATTATTCCCCAGTTTTAAGCTCTCATGTTCACAAATCCTTCTATAAATTTATAATTCTGGATGTTAAATCCATTGATCATAGTTTCTCTTACCAAGGCATTTTCCCTTACTACATTAGCTTCAGCTGTGAAACGAAGTTACTTAATGGTATATGTTTTCTCCTTCAAACTGTTATAAGTCATGGGTAATCAATAAAGAGCTGGAGAAAGATAAGGTATTAAAGGTTAATCACACAGTATGCCTTATATAGGACATAAGAACTCTCCTGTCATTGATTATACATTTTTTTAATTGTTCATAGTCCATTCTCCAAAATAATATGATCTTTCTTAGATTGGTGTCTAAGAAATAAATCTCCCTACCTACGAGGTCATTGATCAGTGACAGATATACACCTAGAGTGGTGTATTTAAACGATAAACCAGTTCATATAACGATTGATCATTCACTCTATATGCTTCTGTCTCAAGGATGAAATCTGTAGAAAAAATGACTATAGAGTGGTAGATTGGAAAAATTGGGTAAGAAGGTTATATTTTTAGAATTTTGGTTCATAGATAATACTTCAGAGGATATTAATAATAACATCAATAGTATAATTGACATTAATAATGGAAATTATATAATGTAATAATGGACACACTATGTCCATCAGTCAGAAACACAAAAACCACTCTAGATATTTCAAGTGTAAAGGGATTTAATGCACAGAATTAGTTACAAAATTATTGGAAAAGCTGGTCATGCAATAAAGAGTTTAGTGCTGTATCTATTGATACAGAGCTGGCACCATTCCTGGGCTGAAGCCTTGCCACGCCATTACTCTGACAGAGGCTATGTCCCCGTTGTTACTGCAGCTGAGTGGGAACCTGGGAGCCACATTCCCACTGCAGAACCTGTGTGGCCCTACTGCCACTACTGCTGAGGGGTTCTCCAGAAGCAAAGAAAGACAGCATCTCTCTTCCTCTTGCTTTCCAGCATTCTGTACCCAACTAAAAAGGGACATGCAGTTTGCAGGCTCCTACTTCTACTTACAATCATGGTACTACACTTCAACAAGGGAATGCTAGTCATTCCCTTTAGTCACTACTGCTATCACTATTCTGGCATCAGCATAAAGAAAACCACTGCCCTTCCCCTTTTACTTCATGCCTTACATGAATCAGTTCAGTTCAGTTGCTCAGTCATATCTGACTCTTTGCGACCCCATGAAACTCAGCATTCCAGGCTTCCCTGTCCATCACCAACTCCCGGAGTTCACTCAGACTCAAATCCATTTAGTCAGTGATGCCATCCAGCCATCTCATCCTCTGTCGTCCCCTTCTCCTCCTGCCCACAATCCCTCCCAGCATCAGAGTCTTTTCCAGTGAGTCAACTCTTTGCATGAGGTGGCCAAAGTACTGTTTCAGCTTCAGCACATTCCTTCCAAAGAAATCCCAGGGCTGATCTGCTTCAGAATGGACTGGTTGGATCTCCTTGCAGTCCAAGGGACTCTCAAGAGTCTTCTCCAACACCACAGTTCAAATGCATCAATTCTTTGGTGCTCAGCCTTCTTCACTCTCACATCCATAAATGACCACAGGAAAAACCACAGCCTTGACTAGACGGACCTTTGTTGGCAAAGTAATGTCTCTGCTCTTCAATATGCTATCTAGGTTGGTCATAACTTTCTTCCAAGGAGTAAGCATGGATACCTCACACAAACAGAAAAGAGGCCCTGTCTAGTTCCCACAACACAGCTAAATATGAGGCTATAATACCACTTGGCTGAATTTTATTGAAGGCTGGAGATAAAGGATTTGGATACACAAAATGAATGATAATTACACTGTAACAAGGCTGCTCTTGGACTGTGCCCATCCAGGCCCATCCCAGTTCCAGGGCCCCTCCTGGTATTGTCTCAGACCTGTCTCTAAATGGCTGGGGCCAGCTTCCTCGTACCATGTGACATGTTTTTGAGTCTATCTCCATTCACAGAGTCCTGGCCCACTGCCCAAGCTCCAGTTAGAGAAGTCCCTATCAAGACTGACTTCCCAGTTTTTGTTTCTTTTCCCTTACTAAGAAAAAGTATCCAAAACCTGCGAAGCAAAATTTAACAGGTCTGCTCAAGGCTTATCTAATTCTCTAAGAGGACTCAGATTTGTCTTATTAACGATTTACTATTGATAAAGTTGCACACTCTATGCACTTAGAAGTAAAACTTTGAAGTGAAAGTGAAAGTGAAGTCACTTAGCCGTGTCCTACTCTCTGCGACCCCATGGACCGTAGCCCACCAGGCTCTTGCGTCCATGGGATTTTCCAGGCAAGAGTACTGGAGTGGGGTGCCATTGCCTTCTCCAGGGGATCTTCCTGACCCAGGGATTGAATCTGGGTCTCCTGCATTGAAGGCAGATGCTTTACTGTCTGAGCCACCAGGGAAGCCCTTGTTAACCCTTAGAAGATAGTTAAATTGTTCATGATTTTTGCTCATTTGAGATACAAATCATTTCTGTCTAATTGAAAAGAAAACCTAAAAGGTTACATTTTATGGTCATGGAAGCTATTAAACAGCTTTGCATTTCATTCAGCAATGTCATTTCAGCAGGTTTTTTTCCTCTAACTGTAGTATATACCTTGTCCTTTCTTGTATTGCATTGAGTCAGTTTAACATTTGGCTTAATCCCTCACTAATGTTTTTGATTTGAGTTTTCAGTTCAGTTCAGTTGCTCAGTCGTGTCCGACTCTTTGCAACCCCATGAATCGCAGCACACCAGGCCTCCCTGTCCATCACCAACTCCTGGAGTTCTCTCAGACTCATGTCCATTGAGTCCGTGATGCCATCCAGCCATCTCATCCTCGGTCGTCCCCTTCTCCTCCTGCCCGCAATCCCTCCCAGCATCAGAGTCTTTTCCAATGAGTCAACTCTTCTCATGAGGTGGCCAAAGTATTGGAGTTTCAGCTTTAGCATCAGTCCTTCTAAAGAACACCCAGGACTGATCTCCTTAAGAATGGACTGGTTGGATCTCCTTGTAATCCAAGGGACTCTCAAGAGTCTTCTCCAACACCACAGTTCAAAAGCATCAATTCTTTGGTGCTCAGCCTTCTTACAGTCCAACTTTCACATCCATACATGACCACAGGAAAAACCATAGCCTTGACTAGACGGACCTTAGTCGGCAAAGTAATGTCTCTGCTTTTAAATGTACTATCTAAGTTGGTCATAACTTTTCTTCCAAGGAGTAAGCATCTTTTAATTTCATGGCTGCAGTCACCATCTGCCGTGATTTTGGAGCCCAGTAAAATAAAGTCTGACACTGTTTCCACTGTTTCCCCATCTATTTCCCATGAAGTGATGGGACCAGATGCCATGATCTTTGTTTTCTGAATGTTGAGCTTTAAGCCAACTTTTTCACTCTCCTTTTTCACTTTCATCAAGAGGCTTTTTTCGTTCCTCTTCACTTTCTGCCATAAGGGTGGTGTCATCTGCATATCTGAGGTGACTGATATTTCTCCCAGCAATCTTGATTCCAGCTTGTGCTTCTTCCAGTCCAGCATTTCTCATAATGTACTCTGCATAGAAGTTAAATAAGCAGGGTGACATTATACAGCCTTGACGTACTCCTTTTCCTATTTGGAACCAGTCTGCTGTTCCATGTCCAGTTCTAACTGTTGCTTCCTGACCTGCATACAAATTTCTCAAGAGACAGGTTAGGTGGTCTGGTATTCCCATCTCTTTCAGAATTTTCCACAGTTTATTGTGATCCACACAGTCAAAGGCTTTGGCATAGTCAATAAAGCAGAAATAGATGTTTTTCTGGAACTCTCTTGCTTTTTCCATGATCCAGCGGATGTTAGCAATTTGATCTCTAGTTCCTCTGCCTTTTCTAAAACCAGCTTGAACATCAGGGAGTTCACGGTTCACATATTGCTGAAGTCTGGCTTGGAGAATTTTGAGCATTACTTTACTAGCATGTGAGATGAGTGCAATTGTGCGGTAGTTTGAGCATTCTTTGGCATTGCCTTTCTTTGGGATTGGAATGAAAACTGACCTTTTCCAGTCCTGTGGCCACTGCTGAGTTTTCCAAATTTGCTGGTATATTGAGTGCAGCACTTTCACAGCATCATCTTTCAGGATTTGAAACAGCTCCACTGGAATTCCATCACCTCCACTAGCTTTGTTTGAAGTGATGCTTTCTAAGGCCCACTTGACTTCACATTCCAAGATGTTTCACTCTAGATTAGTGATCACATCATCATGATTATCTGGGTCATGAAGATCTTTTTTGTACAGTTCTTCTGTGTATTCTTGCCACCTCTTCTTAATATCTTCTGCTTCTATTAGGTCCATACCATTTCTGTCCTTTATTGAGCCCATCTTTGCATGAAATGGTCCCTTGGTATCTCTCATTTTCTTGAAGAGATCTCTAGTCTTTCTCTTTCTGTTCTTTTCCTCTATTTCTTTGCATTGATCGCTGAGGAAGTCTTTCTTATCTTTTCTTGCTGTTCTTTGGAACTGTGCATTCACATGCTTATATCTTTCCTTTTCTCCTTTGCTTTTCGCCTCTCTTCTTTTCACAGCTATTTGTAAGATCTCCCCAGACAGCCATTTTGCTTTTTTGCATTTCTTTTCCATGGGGATGGTCTTGATCCCTGTCTCTTGTACAGTGTCACGAACCTCATTCCATAGTTCATCAGGCACTCTATCTATCAGATCTAGGCCCTTAAATCTATTTCTCACTTCCACTGTATAATCATAAGGGATTTGATTTAGGTCATACCTGAATGGTCTAGCGGTTTTCCCTACTTTCTTCAATTTGAGTCTGAATTTGGTAATAAGGAGTTCATGATCTGAGCCACAGTCAGCTCCCGGTCTTGTTTTTGCTGACTGTATAGAGCTTCTCCATCTTTGGCTGCAAAGAATATAATCAATCTGATTTCGGTGTTGACCATCTGGTGATGTCCATGTGTAGAGTCTTCTCTTGTGTTGTTGGAAGAGGGTGTTTGCTATGACCAGTGCATTTTCTTGGCAAAACTCTATTAGTCTTTGCCCTGCTTCATTCCGCATTCCAAGGCCAAATTTGCCTGTTACTCCAGGTGTTTCTTGACTTCCTACTTTTGCATTCCAGTCCCCCGTAATGAAAACGACATCTTTTTTGGGTGGTAGTTCTAAAAGGTCTTGTAAGTCTTTATAAAGCTGTTCAACTTCAGTTTCTTCAGTGTTACTGGTTGGGGCATAGACTTGGATAACTGTGATATTGAATAGTTTGCCTTGGAGATGAACAGAGACCATTCTGTCGTTTTTGAGATTGCATCCAAGTACTGCATTTCAGACTCTTTTGTTGACCATGATGGCTACTCCATTTCTTCTGAGGGATTCCTGCCCGCAGTAGTAGATGTAATGGTCACCTGAGTTAAATTCACCCATTCCAGTTCATTTTAGTTCCCTGATTCCTAGAATGTCGATGTTCACCCTTGCCATCTCTTGTTTGAACACTTCCAATTTGCCTTGATTTATGGACCTAACATTCCAGGTTCCTATGCAATATTGCTCTTTACAGCATCGGATCTTGCTTCTATCACCAGTCACATCCACAACTGGGTATTGTTTTTGCTTTGGCTCCATCCCTTCATTCTTTCTGGAGTTATTTCTCCACTGACCTCCAGTAGCATATTGGGCACCTACTGACCTGGGGAGTTCCTCTTTTGGTATCCTATCATTTTGCCTTTTCATACTGTTCATGGGGTTCTCAAGGCAAGAATACTGAAATAGCTTGCCATTCCCTTCTCCAGTGGACCACATTCTGTCAGGCCTCTCCACCATGACCTGCCCGTCTTGGGTTGCCCCGCAGGCATGGCTTGGTTTCATTGAGTTAGACAAGGCTGTGGTCCTAGTGTGATTAGATTGACTAGTTTTCTGTGAGTATGGTTTCAGTGTCTTTTTGTTTCTGTGAGTTATATTTTTAACTTTTAGAAAATTATACTTTGATACTTTGATTAGCTTCTTCACAAGATTAGTAAAAATAAAAATGACTACTTCTTTCAGAGCAAATCATCCTCAGATTTATACCTAATATTTGTGGGACTTGGAAAATATTACAAGTGTAGGTCCATATTCAGTAAGACTAAATGTTTGAAACATAAATTATGACTACAGTCTATTAAATGAAATATATTCTTCTCTCCTCCTTTGACAAGTGTCACTTCAAAATAGGGCTTCCCTGGTTGCTCAGACAGTAAAGATCTGTCTGCAGTGCAAGAGACCTGGATTCAAACCTTGGTTTGGGAAGATCCCCTGAAGAAAGGAATGACAACACACTCCAGTATTCTTGCCTAAAGAATTCCATGGACAGAGGAGCTAGCAGGCTAAAATCCTTGGGGTCACAAAGAGTTGGACGTAACTGAGCAAATAACACTTTACTTTTTTTATAATAAACACATTGAAAAATATCCATTAGGCTCTGGTAATTTTTATTACCTAAGGTCAGCAAAATACCAAAAATGAACAAGTTTAAATATTATGATGCATGCTTGGTTAGTCCATAGAAAAGAGGAAGATATTTGGATGAATAATAAAGCAAAGCAAATTGCAAATTATATATTTATTTAATATAATTTAATATTTTAGCCCTCAGCAAAATTACTTATTACATTGTTATAATCAAGGTTTTCATATAATTTGTATTCTATTGACAGTAATGCCAAATTAAATCTTGGCTGAACATTATAGTTCTTAAATATGTTTATTTGCTTTAAAAACTTCAATTTGGAAAATTTTGTCTGGAATTGTTTACAAAGTTATAACGCAGTATACTTGGAATTAGTCTATAAAGGTTCATGTTCAAATAGTGCAATGGAGGTAACACTTGAAAAATTAACACTCCACAGAAACTATCATCATCTTATGTGACCCTGGCTCATCTTTTTATTTCATAAGTAACTTTCCAAAGAAGAATACACAATGTCTAGAAAGCAAATACTTTGGCATTGCAGAGCATCTTGCTGTAGACATAGTCAAACAAAAGAGAGAAAGACATTTTGGACAAAAGAAAAATCAAGTAGAGCTTTGATTTAAAAGGTCCAAATAATTGTACCAGTTTCCCTCAAGAACAAAAAATAGGAGGCAGAGTGCTTGCTTTATTTATGTGTAACTGAATAGCCTAATGAGGTGTTTCCCTTCCCCAAGAAAGCAATGTTTTAAAGGACTATTTGAATTCCATCCCTTTCTCCAAAGTTCCTTTCCAAGCCTCTTTTTCTACTTTTAGCTAATGACAGAATAAAAGAGTAACATTTTTTCCAAATTGAAATCTAAAATGGTCAATGAATTTTTTTACTCATTCATTCAAATATTTTATATTACAATAATTCTATCCCACAACTACTCTAGTTTCTGGGGGTTAAACTTCACAATCCATGTTTTTGATCTTTTAAAGGATATATGCCATTGTTTGACTTATTTGTCCAAGTGAAAATATTTCTGTAGGCAAGGTGCCTGGGGAACACAGAAGAAGGATCTATTAGACAAGCAGGCATAACATCCATTCCCCGTGCTAGTTCTCCAGAGTAATGAGAATTAAATTCAATTCCCTATATTAATCTGCATTCATTTTCTGACTGTTGATGACCTTGAAGCCATGAATAGCTACTGGCAAGGGGGTTGAAGAGCACAGATGGGACTCCCCTTCAATAATATACTAAAGACACAGAAAGAAGAAATTCATCCTGGTAACAGCCACATTTTTACAGTCCCCATAATGTCCCCATTATACACAACTGCTTGTTCTGTGAAAAGGATCAATGGATTATCTGTTGTTTCTGATAACTTACATCATTATTTCTCTCTATTTAGGAATAAAATGGTGGATTTAAAATAACACAATTAAGATTGACAATAACACAATGACTTTTAAAACTTAACGTGAAGAATATAATTTGTTAACTCTAGATAGCCACTGACTTAACTGTTTATAGTTGTAACACAGGGTAGGAGGGTATGGTTGTGTTTCTGAATCTAGGCTCAGCAGGCCATAAAATGGGCTAGTGAATGTTGGCCCGTGAGGACTTCCTAGAAGGATCAGAAATAACAAAGTCAGGAGGAAATCAACAGCATTTATTCTGAATCACCTGAATGAGGGGATGTGTTAAGTCACTGATTCTTTTACTGAAGTAAGTTGAATATATTTATGAAATTTTCTTTAAAGTATAAAAATCTTATTAAATGCTCATTCTATAGCTCCTCAACAAAAATTAACATTCAGTTTAATTCAGTTGCTCAGTCGTGTCCAACTCTTTGCAACCCCATGAATTGCAGAACTCCAGGCCTCCCTGTCCGTCACCATCTCCCAGAGTTTACTCAAACTCACATCCATCGAGTCGGTGATGCCATCCAGCCATCTCATCCTCAGTCGTCCCCTTCTCCTCCTGCCCCCAATCCCTCCCAGCATCGCAGTCTTTTCCAATGAGTCAACTCTGCATGAGGTGGCCAAAGTACTGGAGTTTCAGCTTTAGCATCATTCCTTCGAAAGAACACCCAGGGTTGATCTCCTTCAGAATGGACTGGTTGGATCTTCTTGCAGCCCAAGGGACTCTCAAGAGTCTTCTTCAACACCACAGTTCAAAAGCATCAATTCTTCAGTGCTCGGCTTTCTTCACAGTCCAACTTTCGCATCCATACATGACCACTGGAAAAACCATAGCCCTGACTAGACAGATTAACATTAGCCACATTCTAATTTATATATTCTTTTAAATTGTCCCAAAAGTATGCTCATTCAAGTGTCCCAAAGCATGCTCACATATATTATTCCAGTTATCTTTATAGTAGCACCTAGGAAATACAGAGGGGTTATTATTATCACTTCCTTGGAAACAGGAAAGTGAGGGAACAATAGGTTAAATTAATAGAGGCAAGCATAAATTGATTCATAGCTTCAAAGCCCTGCAAAATAAAATCATGCTTAGTTTACAATTTATTTTTAGAAATTATAGTTTCCCAGGCGTTTTAAAAGCAATATTTGTCACTTAGACTTTATCTGATAATTGTAAAATGTAGTGGCATTTCAATTTCCCTAGAGGTTTTTATTTTATTTCTGGAGACACACTGCACATAAGAAAATAATGCCAGAATGATGTATATCTTAATATTAACAAGATCTTGGTCAATAATTAACATAAGAAGATAATTCAACAATTTTTCCTTATGCATGTATACTTGAGTAATTAATTTATAGATAAATGTCAAAAATGCAATCCACATTTCCCAGTACGACTTTACTATTCTAAACATACCTCACACAATCATTCACTTTCAAAAGTGTCATATTGAGAGATTCCATGAGGATGCAAAATGGCTAATATACAATTCAGATCACTTTTCTAACCTTGGTTCAAATGAAAACATAGGAGAAAAAACGTCCATTATGCTATAGTTACAAAAAGAAACAACAAAAACCCAGACGATAAATAAGACAGTTTCTCAACCTTGCGTTAATAGACAGTCTGCTCTTGTGAGGCAACCCTTGGGGGATGGATTAATTCATGTCCTAGCCTAAGGGTGTACGCCGCAGAGGCTCTCAACCTGCGTTCCAGCATCTGGTTCTTCCCTTCATCTCCTCCCAGTATTGACATTATCTTTTCGTTGCTGATCTTACCTTATAAAATGCTTAAAAAAAAAAAAAAATCAGAAGCAAGACAATAGAATCCTTTGTTTACTTTCTTTCTTGTCCTTTGTTTTCTATTTCTTTTATCAGAGATATTATGCATGTATAATTTGGATATGGTTACAGCACAGAATTCTCCATCTCTTAAATATAGTCTCTATATTGATTCTGTAAATATGCACTTTTAATCTTTTATGAGTTTGTATTTACTTGCCTTATGGGAATATGCACACTGCTCTTCTGGACTGATAAACTATAACTAAAGCAATGGAGCCTCCCTGTTTATGTCCCAGTAAACGCTACAGAATGACCTGAACACAACTGAGGAGTCTGTAGAAGGGTCAAGGTTGATATCCTGGTAAAATATTCCAGTTGGAAATGGAAGGGCACCTGGGATGAGTAGCCACCAGAAACACTAAATAAAAAGTTGTTATCTTTTCCTTCTTTCCTTCAGTCTGTAGGTGCCAGCTAAATGATTGTCCAGCTTTTGGAAAGTCATCCTCTGTATAAGCATGAGTGAGAAATTCAGAGGGAGATTTTTTAGCTTTCCATGCACTGAGGCTCAATAACTGCCCTCCTAGATGTTAATGAAAGACTCAAATCCACTTTGTTGACCACATAATCCACATGCTATTAGCTTTTCTAAAGGACTATTTCATTTACTATCAACACAGAACAAAATATATTTGGTATCCCCAAGGCACTTGAACTTTTTTCATTAACTCTTAAAAAAATTTGGTTTTGATTAGAATAATTTGTCTTTTCATATCTGTCAATAAAAGCTCTGTGATGAAAGCGAGAGTCTTTAGTGAATATACTACTGATGATATTTTCAGATCTGAAGTGAATTGGCTTTACATGTCTCCAGGTCTGGGGCATCACTCAGAGCCAAATGCAGGGTCAGAAGGCAGTATGATTAACCACTTTCATAAACCCTGATCTTGTTCTGGTGGAAATTTGTGGCTGGATTTGGTTCCGACCTGACTGTTGGAAGGGGGCCTGGCGTGCGTAGTAACACAGATTCTCTGGAGTCAATCTGGTCCTAGCTCTTCCCCAAGTCACTAATATCTTGGAGGGTAGTTTTCTATCTACTACTATTTTTATTTTGCTTCCAGGTGTGTACTCACCTGGATGAGCCCACAAATAAAGCAAGGAGTCTTTGCTGACCACCCAATCTAAAGTGACCACCCCCAGGCACTGCCTAGTCCGATAACTGTTCCATTTTATTTGTAACCCATATCACTATCTGACATTTTCTAGTTCCTCTGGTTTCTTATATATTATTTATCTGTTGTCTCCATGAGGGCAGGGCCACCAGTACTTAGAAAACTATCTGAACTACTATCATTATAGAGTAAATATTTATTTCAATAAATAAATAAATGAAGAATGCTAAGGGTTTTAAGGGTTTCTTCCATAGGAAAGTAATTATTGTTGTCAGGCTGATGTGTTTAATTTAGTTTAGAACGGTTAGGTAATTAGAATAGAAAAAAGGAATCCAAAATGGTGGTGGCTAAAAGACAAAGAAGGGAAAAGCCCATGAAAATAGAACAAAGGAAGGTCCGAGTGAGGACCTCAGGCAAAACAAACAGCCCTCCTGGCTAGCCCAATTTACATAGGGTAGGCTCATGGAAGGAGAAAAAACATATAAAAAGAGGAGCCAAAATTGAGCCAGGGGCTTCTCTTCTTTTCGTGTCTTTTGGGTCGGGCTGCCCTCAGGCCTTGAGGATATATTTTCCTTTGCTTGCCAATAAAACCGAGCTATAACACTGGTCCGTCTGTTCCTTTAAAATTTTGCTCTGGCGAGACAGAACTGAGGAAATTACAAACTCCCCCAACAGAACTATAGACACATCCCCAGGAAACAAGGAAACAGTTCTGCTCCTATTATACCCTTCATTTTCCTGCAGTGAGAAAAAGGAAACCAGAATGACCTAGCCTTCTACATTTCCTAAAATTTGTGAGTAACTACAGCTACTTTTAAGTACTATGAAACAGAAACCAAAGGAACATTGGACTATATCAGATCATAGGAGCTAGGCTGGAACTGAATATAATTAGGAATGCAAGGAACCCCAAAAAATGATTGATGGTAATTATTTTGAGAAGGTAGAGTTTATTTGTAAGAAGGGTCCTGGATAGTAAAGAATTCTTTTAGTCAGAAGGATTTGTCTTTTATCAGGGTAAAAGTTAGAATATCAATAGAGAGAAAATAGTGGCTATTTTACTTGTGGTAGCTGTCCATTGTAAGCCAGCGATTTTTCTATATTATTACTTTAATGGGGCATGCAATCTTCCTTTTCACTCACAAGTATCAACAAGGTTGATAAAGAATTTCTGCCAAGACACTGAGAGATGGACCAATAATACTGTGAGGTCAGGCTGAAACTCAGTGTAGCTAATGACTTGTGTAGTCCAAGTGATCAAATTTATGAAAGATATATATGTCTAGGAAGTTTAAATAATGTTTACTCTTTATTTATGTTACATGATAAACTTGGGTTAGCCAGAAAACTGTGCATACCATGGTGACACAAGGATATACTAGTTTACAAATTGCTCTCTTAACATGATGCTTCCACATTTGCCCTGGCAGGGAAGAGGCAATGCACATTTCCTCTCCATTTGGAAATGCTTCTATCCAAAAGAAGAAAACAGGCACTCATTACTGCTGCTCGCATGTAATGGACCTAAGCAAGTCACATGGGCATTCCTGATTTTAAGACGACCTATTTACTTCTCCGTCTCAGAAGGGTCGAGAGGAGCTACTCCATGTTCAAGGTCAGGAGGGGCGGTGGTGAGGAGATACCCTTCATCCAAGGTAAGGAGCAGCGGCTGCATTTTGCTGGAGCAGCTGTCAAGAGATACCCCACATTCAAGGTAAAAGAAACCCAAGTAAGACAGTAGGTGTTGCAAGAGCCATCAGAGGGCAGACACACAAACCATAATCACAGAAAACTAGTCAATCTAATCACACAGACCACAGCCTTGTCTAACTCAGTGAAACTAAGCCATGCTGTGTGGGGCCACCCAAGATGGGTGGGTCTTGGTGGAGAGGTCTGACAGAATGTGGTCCACTGGAGAAAGGAATGGCAAACCACTTCAGTATTCTTGCCTTGAGAACCCCATGAACAGTATGAAAAGGCAAAATGATAGGACACTGAAAGAGGAACTCCCCAGGTCAGTAAGTGCCCAATATGCTACTGGAGATTAGTGGAGAAATAACTCCAGAAAGAATGAAGGGATGGAGCCAAAGCAAAAACAATACCCAGTTGTGGATGTGACTGGTGATAGAAACAAGGTCCAATGCTGTAAAGAGCTATATTGCATAGGAACCCAGAATGTTAGGTCCATGAATCAAGGCAAATTGGAAGTAGTCAGACAGGAGATGGCAAGAGTGAACATCAACATTCTAAGAATCAGCGAACTAAAATGAACTGAAATGGGTGAATTTAACTCAGATGACCATTATATCTACTACTGTGGGAAGGAATCCCTTAGAAGAAATGGAGTAGCCATCATGGTCAACAAAAGAGTCTGAAATGC